>NW_007727793.1:209098-210315 GCF_000696425.1 Galeopterus variegatus
ATTTCTAACAAGTTCCCAGACAAGGCATCTGCTGCTGGGCCCAGGATCACACTTTAAGAATTATTGCTTTAGGACTTTTAGAGTTGGAAAAAGCCACAGATGAAAAGGCAATTATTTTGGGCAGCAGAGTTTTCCCTAAGTTCAGAGACCACACTTGGCTTGAGACTGAGCCTGCCCATGCAGAGGGGTGTGAATAAAGAGAAGAGGCATTCCAAGTGGAAAAAGTTGATTTCTAAGACAGCATAAGAAATTAAAGAAGCAAAAAGGAAAAAGTTTCTGACCAAGAAAAGTGTGGAGTCAATATGCAGAAATTTAGCACAGAGGACCAGGTCTATGCCAGAGTACAACAGCATCACCACTGTTGTGAGGACAGAGACCAGACGTCAGCCTGAGTTCAGTGCTTGTGGGTATGGTGAGATTGACTTGGCTACAAGTGACCAAAGTGGGTACAGGTATCTACTGGGACAGAAAATTCAGCCCACTAAAATATAACTGGGGTCAGAATAAGAAGTGGGTTTGGCATAGGGCAGGTAGTCAAATCCAAAATGCTCAGGGCAGGGCCAAGCGAATGAGCAAAGGGATTGGCATATGGCCCCACACCAGAAGATTCCCAGTAATGGGAGAATCACAGCATGAGGCAAGAGATGCAGGCAAGAAACCACNGGCAGGTGCAGGAACCAGAAAGAAGAAAGCAATTGGTCTATTGGATTCTCAGGAACTTTTAGATACCTTTTAAAGTAGTAAGAACTGGCATTAAGCTTGGCTGACTTGTATTCATTAGGTGTGTGACCTACCTACTCCATCTCAACCCACCTGGAGGTGAGTCCTAACACCCAATGCCTTCTTCACATTCACTTTGCAGTTTCATGAGGGATGTTGGAAAAGTAAAATCCTTGTATCTGGATTATCTTAATTCAGAGTCAATTCTTTTAGCCAATGATCAAGGGACCTAAATTCCATTATTCTCTGAACCAAAATTGGTATAGCATGGATATCTGCAGAGCCCAAAGACATCAATTTTTAAAGTGTTGAGGTCGCAAGCCTCTATGCATATTGGAAACAAAAACTATCTATCCACATATATATATATATATATATGTGTGTATACTTATATATACATACATATGTATATGCATACATATCTATCTATCTATCATCTGTCTGTCTGTCTATCTATCCATCCATCCATCCATCCATCCATCCATCCATCCATCCAT
>NW_007727793.1:211551-212558 GCF_000696425.1 Galeopterus variegatus
GTCCCACATATAGCCCTGTTGGCCTATGGAGTAAAGCAGAAAGGTAAGAACTATACAGTTGCATAGAAAATAGGAAAATGGCAACTCAGTGTGCCAACCAGTATCCTGGAATCAGGATTTAAATAATTTTTCTATGTATTACTTGTGCCTATTCCATTTGTGATCATTCAAGTTAACAAATCTTTATCACATGTCTATAACACTTTTGTTATTTGGCTAGATATTATACATCCAGTTTTGAACAAAAAATAGTCCTTACTGTCAAGAATTTAAAGCCTACTGGAGGAAACAGCAGACACACAAGAAATTAAAATTCAGAGTTAAGGACTATGACGAGGTAAGCAGAAAGTGCTACAGGAAAAATTAAGCAATGAATCTATCTTTTGTCTGTCCCTAAAAAGAATTTGGGGTAGAATTTTGAACTTACCTTCATCATCATACTTTACTCCTGCCTGTTCCCCTTCTTATTACTAATTTCAGGAGGACAGTTCTGCACTCGCAGAAATGACATGTGTTAATTACAAAAATTAGGAAGACAGAGCAGTGCAACAGGAAAGTGTGGGGCTGTGGAGTCAGACTGATTGGGTTCAAATCCCAACTCCACCATGTTCTCTGTGTTACACTGGGCAGTCACTTAACCTCTCTGTGCTCTGCTTCCCTTATATGTTTAATATTGCTGGTCATGCCACATGGCAATGTGAGGATCAAATGAGAAAACAGATGCAAAAATGTAAACTCGCAGAGAGTAAATTCTCAAGAGATGTTGCTATCATTACTAATACTAATACTGCCACATCTAGGATACAATAGACTCCTGGTCACTGGAAAAGTTTTATATTGATCTAGTGTCTTCCTCTCAAGGGCCTTCCACCTTGATCTCGATCAGGTTTTCACCAACAACAGTGTCATTGCCATCCTGAGTCTGGGTTATAAAACCCTAAGTGCCCTAAATAAAAATGAACAGACATCATTACTAGAAAGACAAAAAAAAAAAAAAAAACCAAAAC
>NW_007727793.1:212756-260632 GCF_000696425.1 Galeopterus variegatus
TCAGGCATCCTTAGTTTTTGCTCTGCTTTGGGTCAGGAGGCAAATACCCCAAAGGAGAGCCCTTCACTGCAGAATGGCCTCTTTGGTAGGCCAGGTATTTTGTTCAGTGGTGGTCCATACCTGAAAAGGTTAGTTTTCCCTCTTTGTGAACTGCCTTTAGAGACAGTTTACACCACTCACAAGTGAAACAATCTGTGTCTTTATTAAAGTTAATCTTTACCAAATCTCATAAATCGACCACCTGCTGACCCCAGCTACAAATTGTCTTAAGTTGGCTCTGGTAGTAGAACTTCTTTCCAAAGTATGATTTAGCACCATTGAAAAGTATTCAAAATCTACACACTCAATGCAATCCCTATCAAAATATCAATGCCATTCTTTACAGAAGCAGAAAAAAAAAAATCTTAAAATTTGTTCGGCACCACAAAAGACCTTGTATAGCTAAAGCAATCTTGAACAAAAAGAACAAAGTTGGAGGCACCACATTTCTTATGAGGCCAAAGTAACCAAAACAGCATGGTACTGGCATAAAAACAGACAACTTGACCAATAGAGTAGAATTGACAGCCACAAAATAAACCCACACATTTACAGCCAACTGATTTTTGACAAAGGTGACAAAAATTTACCATGGGGAAAGGACGGCCTCTTCAACAAATGGTGGTGGGAAAACTGGATATCCACATGCAGAATACTGAAACTAGAGCCTATCTCTCACCATATACAAAAATCAACTCAAAATGGGTCGAAGACTTAAATTTTGGTCCTGAAACTATGAAACTCCTAGAAGAAAACANGAACTTTCTCTGTTGCTTTTGGCATTTCACAAGGCAGGCCACAGGTACCTCTCCAGGAATTCGACCATGGCCTCATTCTGTTATCAACTATTTTAATTTCGTTGAAGAATAAAATGCTTTAAATT
Organism: Galeopterus variegatus; assembly: GCF_000696425.1. Taxonomy (NCBI): domain Eukaryota; kingdom Metazoa; phylum Chordata; class Mammalia; order Dermoptera; family Cynocephalidae; genus Galeopterus; species Galeopterus variegatus. The sequence continues at coordinate 213,679 of NW_007727793.1, forward strand.
GTATCTCTGTGGACTGTGGGACTGTGAAATGGGGAAACTGAATGTTTAACATCAGGCATCCTTAGTTTTTGCTCTGCTTTGGGTCAGGAGGCAAATACCCCAAAGGAGAGCCTTTCACTGCAGAATGGCCTCTTTGGTAGGCCAGGTATTTTGTTCAGTGGTGGTCCATACCTGAAAATGTTAGTTTTCCCTCTTTGTGAACTGCCTTTAGAGACAGTTTACACCACTCACAAGTGAACCAATCTGTGTCTTTATTAAAGTTAATCTTTACCAAATCTCATAAATCGACTACCTGATGACCCCAGCTACAAATTGTCTTAGGTTGGCTCTGGTAGTAGAACTTCTTTCCAAAGTACGATTTAGCACCGTTGAAAAGTACTCAAAATCTACACACTCAATGCAATCCCTATCAAAATATCAATGCCATTCTTTACAGAAGCAGAAAAAAAAAAATCTTAAAATTCGTTCAGAGCCACAAAAGACCTTGTATAGCTAAAGCAATCTTGAACAAAAAAGAACAAAGTTGGAGGCACCACATTTCTTATGAGGCCAAAGTAACCAAAACAGCATGGTACTGGTGTAAAAACAGACAACTTGACCAATGGAATAGAATAGACAGCCGCAAAAGAACCACACATTTACAGCCAACTGATTTTTGACAAAGGTGACAAAAATTTACCATGGGGAAAGGACGGCCTCTTCAACAAATGGTGGTGGGAAAACTGGATATCCACATGCAGAATACTGAAACTAGAGCCTATCTCTCACCATATACAAAAATCAACTCAAAATGGGTCGAAGACTTAAATTTTGGTCCTGAAACTATGAAACTCCTAGAAGAAAACATAGGGGAAAGCTATATGATATGAGAGTGTACAGCACTTTTTGAACTAAGACTGCAAAGACATAGGCAACTAAAGCAAAAGTACATAAATAGGATTACATCAGATTAAAAAGCTTCTGCACAGCAAAGGACACTTTTTAAAATGTTTGCAAACTATATCAGACAAGAGGCTAATATTGAGAATATATAAGGAACTTAACTCAACCGCAAAAAACCAAACAACCCCAGTAAAAAATGGGCAAAGGACATGGACAGACATTTCTCAAAAGATGACATACAAATGGCCAACAGGCACATAAAAAATGCTCAGCATCACTAATTATAAGGGAGATGCAAACTAAAACCACAATGAGATATCATCTCACTTCAGTTAGAATGGTTATTATTAGCAAGACAAAAAATAAATGCTGGTGAAGATGCAGAGAAAAATGGACTCTCCTTCACTGCTGGTGGGAGTGTAAATTGTTATAGCAACTCTGGAAAACAGTGTAGAGATTTCTCAGAGAACTGAAAATAGATCTACCTTGTGAAACAGCTCTCCCACTATTGGGTATATACCCAAAGGAAAAGAAATCAATATAACAGAAAGACACCTGTACTCCCATGTTCATAGTAGCACCATTCATATTAGCCAAGAGATGGAATCAACCTAATGTCCATCAACGAATGAATGGATAAAAAACTGTGGTATATATACACAATGGAATACTACCCAGCTATAAAAAAAATATACCTTATCATTTGCAGCAACACGAATGGAACTGGAAACCATCATGTTAAGTGAAGTAAATCAGGCAGCAGGCACAAAAAGATAAATACCACAGGATATCACTCATATGTGTAATCTAAAAAAAAAAAAAAGTGATTCTCATACAAGTAGAGAATAAAATAATGGTTACCAGAGTCAGGCACAAAAAGATAAATACCACAGGATATCACTCATATGTGTAATCTAAAAAAAAAAAAAGTGATTCTCATACAAGTAGAGAATAAAATAATGGTTACCAGAGTCTGGTGGTGGGGGCAGGGTGCAGGGAGGAAAAGGGGTGGGCTAATGGGTACAAAACTATGCTATCTACCCTAAGTGAATCATGTGCAGTATATGCATGTATTGAAACAACATATTGTACCCCACAAATGTGTACAAGTAAGTGTTAAAATATTTTGAATAAATTTTTAAAAAAGTTCAAAAGAAAGTTCTTTAAAGGTAAACCCAGAAGAGTAGCTCAGAAAAATGTGTACAGCAATGTCAGCATCACTGGATAAATATGTAATATATAACTTGCCAAGGTGACTATTTTGGAGGAAACTCTCACTGTTGATGTGTAAGTTTTGGTATGTTTGGTTAAAAAATATTAAATTATTATCATGTAGTCATATCTTTTATGCTAATTTGTATGTGTCTACAACACAAGACTACTTATTATTTTACATTGCGTCTTTCATGTGTATTTCTTAAACTTCTGGGAGTTATGGACCTACAGACAGATGTCTCATAAGCCTTAGGAAACTTTTTGTTTCATGGCTATATTTACTTTTGATGCTAAAAAGCTACTGCCATCCAGCAGTGATGAATTTGATTCAGAATGGATTTCAGGTAAATATGAGTGCAAAAGGATTAATTAAGGTCTATTCTAAACATATTTTATCAGCGTCTCAATCTCTCAATTCATTCATTTATTTATTTATGTTTTTCTATGTCTACCTCTCTATCTGGAAACAGAAGGAGAGAAGGTGAGAGGGAAGGAAGAGAAAGAGGAGATGGGGAGGAGGAGGAAGTAGATGAATCAAGGAACACTCTATCTTAGAACAAGGGCCATTCATCTTAGCGCATGGGATTTTAAGCTCTAAAAACAGTGCTTTCATACTTGAGAGTGAAAGTCTCAGAAAGACTCGAAACAATCGATATGAGCTTTATAAAAACATAATCAGCTCTGTTCTCTCATCTTCTCAAAGAAAACATCCTAGACATTTCAGACATAGCACATGGTTAGTAAAGGAACCAAACGTACAAATAAAAGTTCTCTACAAAGAAATCAGAGTCTCAAAGTTTACTCTCTGAGCGCCTGCCTCGTTAAGCTATAGACTCCATACAGCCACTCATTCCTAGGGCCAGACACAAACGCTGGCCAATCACCAGTCACGGCATCACCAATTTCAAGGATTCCATCTCTGAACACTTCCTATTTTTCTGAAACACTACCTCTGGTCTGCTCATGCCAACAGTCATTCCATCTATTGATCCAACCATCAGTATCCTTCATCACATCTTCATCAAAAAGATGCCTCCTTTTTTACATTTTCTGATGCCTCCTTATTTATATTCTGTGGCTCTTCAATTCCCTTTCTCCTGCATCGTCCTTCCTGGGAAAACACTAGCATGATTAAATCAAGCTTTCTAATTACTGTATTCCTACATACAAGCAGCTGTATATGGATATGAAGGATACACAGCCATGCTAACTGGTCTAATGTTTAATAATCATCACTAACTTCAAGTTGGTCATTATCATGCTTATTAGTTTCATTACACTTCCCTAGTCAATTTGCTTTCCCACTATAGAATTGGAGGTTGGGTTGCTTTCACTGTGGTTTATTACCAACCATCAGACAGATCGTGCAAAGGGAAGACAAAGTCAAGATTACAAGTGATTAGGTACAGCTGCTCATTACCTCCCTAGTTCTTCCCAGAGGTACTCTAAGTTTAGTTCAAAACAACTTACATGGATGGAGACAGCTACCAGGTCAGAGGAGGCTGGAAATATAAAAGCTCACCTCCTTTGATACTTTTAGCTGGGAGATCACCACACCAGCACTCAGAGGTCTACTCCACTAACATACAAGAAATGTCTCTCACTACTCATTAGATTCTACCTTCAAAATGTGCCCAAATCTATCACCTCCACTGCACTTACCTTAGTCCATGTCACCATCATCTGTGACCTGGACTTTTACAGAAGCCTCTATCTCTACTCTTGCCTGCCATTGCATGGCAGCCAAAATAATCCTTTTAAAGCAGACATCAGTGCTTGGGCTTACATTGCTCACAACCCTCCAGTGGTTTCCCACAGCACTTGAAATGACATCCTGAGTCATTGTGATGGCCCCACACATGATCTGCTCCAGCTGCCTTTCCATTGTCATTTATGACTCTTCCTCTCTCTACTGTTCTTCTCATGCTGCTCCAACCCCACTGGCCATCGTACTGCTGCTCTAACACACCACATATGTTCATACCTCAGTTCTTTGTACTTGCTTCTCCTTTAACCATTTAATCTCATGCCCCAAATATGTACATGGCTCATCTCTAAGTGATTAATATCTCTACTCAGCTAGCACCTCATTTGAAAAGTCTTCACTGACAACTTATATAGAAGAGTTTCTGCACATAAATACAAACACTCTGTGTTTCCTTCTCTTGCTTTATTATTTTTCTTATCATTTGTCACTACATGCTATTATATTATCTATTTGTTAATGGATTTATATTTTTCCCCTCCATGAAGATGTAAGATCATAAGGACCAGAAGTGTTTGATTAACCCCAAAATTCCTTGCATGTAAAGTAGTGCTCATCACACCTTAGGCAGTTCACAAAGTGCTCGTTGAATAAATGAACAAATAATTAGCATTTTACTTATTCTGACTATTTTAATCAAAACATTTTGATAGTAATTACTTTCCATTATTCTCCTCACCTATTTTTGTTTATTTATTTATTTTCTATATTTATCATTATATAATGTAATCATTTTTTGTGGCCCTTTACCAATTTCTTGCTAACCTCTCCCTCCCACTCCGCCTCTGGTAACCTCAGTTCTGTTCTTTCCTTTTGAAAGTTCAATAATTGATTGTGATTGTTGTATTTTTTTTTTTATATTTTTTTATTTTTATTTTGTCAATATACAATGTAGTTAGTTATTGTGTCCCATCACCGAAACCTCTCTCCCTCCTCCCTCTCCCCCCTCCCACCCAGATGTGTCCCCTCCAGTGATTGTTGTATTTTTCTTTCTTTTTATTTGTTTTTTTTTTTTTTAGCTCTCACTTATGAGTGATGATATGCAGTATTTCTCTTTTTGTACCTGGCTTATTTCACTTAACATAATTTTCTCTAAGTTCATCCATGTTCCTGCAAATGGCAGAATTTCATTCATTTTTATCGCAGAGTAGTATTCTATTGTGTAAATATTCCACATTTTCCTTATCTAGTGATTTATCGATGGACATTTAGGTTGGTTCCAGCTCTTAGCTATTGTAAATAGAACAGCAATAAACATGGGAGTGAAGGTATTCCTTCCATATGATGATTTTTGTTCCTTTGGGTGTATACCCAGCAGTGGGATTGCTGGATTGTATGGTGGTTCTATCTGCAATTGTTTGAGGAACTACCATACTGTTTTCCATAACAGCTGCACTAATTTACAGTCCTACCAGCAGTTTAGGAGGGTTCCCCATTCTCTGCATCCTCGGCAGTATTTGTTATTCTCTGTCTTTTTGATAATGGCCAGTCTCACTGGGGTGAGATGATATCTCAGTGTGGGTTTGATTTGCGTTTCCCTGATGCTTAGTGATGTTCAGAATTTGCTCTTGTGTCTGATGGCCATGTGTATATCATCTTTTGAAAAATGCCTATTCAGCTCCTTTGTCCAGTTTTTAATTGAGTTACTTGTTGTTTTTGTTTTTTAAAATTTTTTACTGTTAAGTTGTTTGAGTTTCTTGAATATTCTGGATATTAATCCCTTGTCAGATGCATACTTTGTGAATATTTTCTCCCATTCTGTAGGTTGTCTTTTTGACCTGTTAACTGTTCCTGTTGCTGTGCAGAAGGTTTTTAGTTAGATAGAATCCCATTTGTTTATTTTTTCTTTTGTTGCCTGTGGTTTTGGGGTCTTATTCATAAAATCTTTGCCCAGTCCTACATCCTGAAGTATTTCTCTATGTTTTCCTTTAGTAGTTTTACAGCTTCATGTCATACCTTTAAGTCTTTAATCCATTTTGAGTTGATTTTGGTGTATGGTAAGAGGTACGGGTCTAGTATCATTCTTCTACATATTGATGTCCAGTTTTCCCATCACTTTATTGAAGAGTTCGTCTTTTCCCCAGTGTATGCTCCTGTTACCCTTGTCAATTATCAACTGGCTGTAAGTATGTGGGATGTTTTTTGGGTTCTCTATTCCATTCCATTGTTCTATGTGCTAGTTTTTTTTTAAATTTGGTACTACTTTTATTAACAAAGATTTCAGATTTAAATGTCAAGAAAATTGATATTAATTTGCTTACTTGAGTAATTTCTTTAAAAGAGCAAACTACTGATTAGTCTTCCTTTTTTATTTTATTTTATTTTTTCATTGTTTTGCCTCTTATTTTAATTTTAATTTATTTATTGTATCAAAATTGATTGTACACATTTTTGAGGGTTCAACATTGAAATATGTTGACAAAATCAATATTACTAGCATATATTGTTATAAATCATATGTATTCTTTATGCTCCTTGTCCAATCTCTCCACATCCCCTTCTCCTTCCCCCCTCCCCCCTCTATTTACCCTAGATTTCTTCTCTCCTTCTGAGAGAATAATGGTTACTCTGTTGATGTGTTGACTAGATAATCTGTCCAATGCTGAGAGGTGTGATCAGGTCCCCCAATATTATCATAGAGCAGATGCTTCTTCCGTCACTCTGAAATGGGCTTTGTGGAGAGAGACATCCTCTTCTTTTCTTTATCTCTGCTGGTGACTCTCCTTGTATCAATGCATTACAGTGGTCGGCGGACCCTCTGCGTGTTGGTAGTGGTACCTAGCCACTTTCATCGCAGCCATGGTTATTGTGGTGGCTGTGGTGAGCCACATGGAGGTGATGTTTTTGGCATGCTCCTTGGTGCTGGTGTTGTGCCTGGTTGTGGGGTGTGTCTGGTCCCCGGCTCTGAGGTGCTGGCACAATGTGTCTGGTTGTGGGAGGGGAGTCTGGTCCTCTTCTTCATATCTTGGGTCCCTGGGCAGGCCCTGAGCTGCTGACACAGTGTTCCTGGTTGTGGGAGGGGGGTCTGCTCCCCGGCTGCATGCCCTGGGCCCCTGGGCAGGGCTCTGAGGCACTGGCAGTGTGTGTACATGTAGGAGTGGGGCCTAGTGACCTTCTCAATGCCTCAGGTCTCTGGGCAGAGCCCTGAGGCACTGGCAGTGTGTGTACATGTAGGAGTGGGGCCTACTGACCTTCTCAATGCCTCAGGTCTCTGGGCAGGCCCTGAGGTGCTGGCACAGTGTGCCTGGTTGTGGGAGGGGGGTCCAGTCCCCTTCTCTATGCCTTGGGTCTCTGGGCAGGCCCTGAGGCGCTGGCATGGTGTGCCTGGTTGTGAGAGGGGCATCCAGTCCCCAGATCCATGCCTCAGATCCCCTGTGTGTTTGTTTTTATGCCAGTACCATGCTGTTTTGGCTACCACAGCTTTGTAGTATAACTTGAAGTCAAGTAGTGTAACACCTTTGGCTTTTTTTTTTTTTTTTTTGCTCAGGGTTGTTTTGGTTATTTGAGGTCTTTTGTTGCTCCATATGAATTTTAGGATTGTTTTATCTATTTCTGTGAAGAGTGTCATTGGTATTTTGTTGGGGATTGCATTGAATGTGTAGATCACTTTGGGTGGTATGGACATTTTCACAATATTAATTCTTCCAATACAAGAGCATGGAATGTCTTTCCATCTTTTTGTGTTCTCTTTAATTTCTTTTAGCAGTACTTACAGTTCTCATTGTAGAGATCTCTCACCTCCTTGGTAAATTGATTCCTAGGTATTTTATTTTTTGGTGAGTATTATAAATAGGCTTGCTTTTTTGATTTCTTCCTCTGTTAATTTGTTATTGGTATATAAAAACACCACTGATTTTTGCATGTTGATTTTGTGTCCTGCAACTTTTACTGATGTTGCTTATCAGCTCTACAGGTTTTTTGGCAGAGTTTTTAAGTTTTTCTATATGTAGGATCATGTCATGTACAAACAGAGACAGTTTGACTTCATCTTTTCCAATTTGGATGCCCTTTATTTCTTTCTGTTACCCAATTGCTCTGGCTAGTACTTCCAATACTATGTTAAATAGGAGTGGTGAGAGTGGGCATCCTTGTCTTCTTCCTGTTCATCCCATTTAGGATGATATTGGAAGTGGATTTGTCATATATGGCTTTTATTGTGTTGAGATACCTTCCTTCTATACCTAATTTGCTAAGAGTCTTTATCATGGAGAGATGCTGAATTTTGTCAAATGCTTTTTCTGCATCTTTTGAGATAATCATATGGTTTTTGTCCTTGATTTTGTTGATGTGGTGTATAACATTTATTGATCTGCACATGTTGAATCATCCTTGCATCCCTGGGATAAATCCCACTTGATCATGGTGTGTCATTTTTTGATGTGTTGCTGTATTCTGACTGCTGATATTTTAAGAAGGATTTTTGTGTCTCTGTTCATCAGAGATATTGGCCAATAATTTCCTTTTTTGTTATGTCTTTGACTGGTTTTGCGTCAGGGTGATGCTGGCCTCATAGAATGAGTTTGGGAGAGTGGCCTCAGTTTCAATTTTTTGGAATAGTTTGAAGAGAATTTGTATTAATTTTTCTTTAAAGGTTTGGTAGAATTCATCAGTAATCCAACTGGTCCTGGGCTTTTCTTTATTGGGAAACTGCTGATTACTGCTTCAATCTCATTGCTTGTTACTGGTCTGTTCAGGTTTTCTATTTCTTCTTAGTTCAGTCATGGTAGTTCGTATGTGTCCAGAAATTTATCCATTTTATTCAGGTTTTCAAATTTGTTGGTGTATGGTTGTTTATAATAGTCTTTAGTGATTCTTTGTATGTCTGTTGTCTTGGTTGCAACGTCTCCTTTTTCATTTTTGTTTCTCATTATTTGAGTCTTCTCTCTTCTTCTTTAGTTGGCTTAGCTAATGGCTTGTGTACTTTGTTTATCTTCCCAAAGAACTAACTTTTTGTTTCATTGATCTTTTGTATTGCTTTTTGGGTTTCTATTTCATTTAGTTCTGCTCTGATCTTAATTATTTCTTTCCATCTACTAATATTGGGATTAGATTGTTCTTGTTTTTCTAGTTCTTTGAGGTGTAGTATTAGTTTCGTTATTTGAAATCTTTCTGTTCTTTTGATGTAAACATTTATTGCAATAAACTTCCTTCTTAGTACTGCTTGTGCAGGTTTTCAGGTTTTGGAATTGTGTCTTTATATTCATTAGCTTGTGCAGTATCCCACAGGTTTTGGTATGGTATGTTTTTATATTTGTTAGTTTCAATAAATTTTTTGATTTCCTGTTTAGTTTCTTCTTGGGCCCATAGGTTGTTCAGGAGCATGTTGTTTAATTTCATGTATTCGTATAGTTTCCAGTGTGACTGGACCCACAACTGTGGAAGTTACAAGGTGGAATCCTTGGCACAGTCTGTGTAGTATTAGGTCTGTAGGCTTGCAAAATGCTAGAGCTATGAGTGTTTTGGAGCTTCTGCTGAGATTTCAAAGGATATATAGAAAAGCCTGGGGGCACAGGAAGAGATCTATCTCAGGGGCAGAGTCACAACAGACAGCCTTCACTAGAGCAATGCTGAGCAGAAAAGTGGGGTCAGAGTTGTAGCAGAGAAACCCCATTAGCACAATGCCTAGTGGAGATGTAACAGTGGGACTGCCACAGAGACCCCAGAGTTGTGGAGCTACCAGCATGCAATGCCAGTCTGTAAAAGCCGAAGCACAGCTGGGGACCAGAAAAGCCACAGGATTGGAGCTTCCCAAGGACTTGGGGACCCAGTCCCCCATCCAGAGTGTGGAGGATGCAAAACACTGAGTCAAGGTACATGATTTGCCAGCTTAAGATTTAGTGCCTGTCCTGCTGGGTTTCAAACTTGCTTGGGGCCCATTACACCTTTCTTTTGTCCTATTTCTCCCTTTTGAAAGGACAAAATGTACCCTGTGACTGTCCCACCATTGTACCTTGGAAGAAGATAACTTTGATTTCACCATTGTATCTTGTACCAGAAGTAGATAACTTATTTTTTTGACCTTTGTGTTGAAACAAGTTAAGACTTTGGGGATGAAATGAATGTATCTGTATGTGAAAAGGACATGAGTTTTGGGGTGGGGCAGGGGTAGAATGCCTTGGATTGAATGTCCCACCAAAAGTTAATCCCCACTGTAGTTGTTTAGGGTGGGAAATCCTATTATGTTAATTGAAAGGTGTGCCTTGAAGAGGTGATTAAGTTGATGGTTTAATGGTGGTCATGGGCGTGGTTCTGATGTCTTTAAAAGGAGCCAGCTGAGAAGGTTAGCTCTCTCTTTGCTCCACCATTCTCACCATGTGACATCCTGCATTGCTGTAGAGTCACCTCGCCAGATATGTTTCCTGGACTGTGAATTTTCCAGCCTCCAAAACTGAAAGCAATAAATTTGTTTTCTTACAAATTATCCAGTTCCAGATATTATGTTATAAGCAACAGAAATGTACTAATACACCATTACACTATATAAAGTCATTTTTACAAATATGTGTTTACCTATGCTGCTTCAAAAATTGAAAAATTATCTCCACATTCCAAAATTTTCACAACTATCTATTATATTATTATATTTAAGGAAGTTTCTTAAATTAAGTTCTATCTTCTCCATGGATGTGCCAGGACTACTCCTGACCCTTATTAATATTTCCTTTGAATATATTGCAGAACTCAAAATGACGTTGTCTTTTATCATTTTTTCTTTTTTGTAGTTTCACATATTACTCCTTTGGTAGTTGTTATGGCATAAATATTTGTACTCCTCCAGAATTTATATGTTGAAATTATAACTCCCAAAGTGCTGGTATTAGGTGGTGGGGACTTTGGGAGGTGATTAGGTCGTGGTGGCTAAGCCCTCATAGATGTAATTAGTGTCCTCATAAAAGAGGCCTGAGAGACACTCCTCACCTCTTCCATCATGTGCGAACGTAGCCAGAAGGTGCTGTCCATGAGCCAGAAAGTGGGCCCTCACCAGGCACCAAATTAGCCTTGATCTTGGACTTCTCAGCCTCCAGATCTGTGAGAAATAAATTTCTTTTGTTTATAAGTTATACAGTTTATGACGTTTCATGATAGGAGCCCAAACAGACTAAGACAGTAGTTAGTAAATATTTCTTTTGCATATTATAGAGGCCAGGATCTCGTTATGATGAGTCTTAATTATATTTTATACAAATTGTATTTTTTTTTTTTTTTTTGTCTTTTGTCTTTTTCCGTGTCCGGCAACGGATCGCAACCCTCAGTGTTGCCCCTGCACCGGACCGGGGACCGGCAACGGGATTGCAACCCTCGGTGTTGCCCCCGCGCCTCGCTCAGCCAGTGAGCGGGAACCGGTCTGTATGTGGGATCCGAACCCTCGGGCGGGAGCGCCACCGCGCTTCCCAAGCAGCGCACTTATCCAGTGCGCCACCGGGCCGGCCCCACAAATTGTATTTTTAAATGAAGTTACTTATGTTGATAGATATGTTGAAATTTTAAAAATCATTTGGCTTATTGGTAACAGTTTTTATTTGAAGAATTAGTACTGTTTGAAAACCATTATATGCAGCTAATCTACAAATTATAGAAATAAAATTAGTCATTCCAAAATTCTTCACACTTTTTGAGGAAAGAAAGAAATATAGTAAAGTAAAAATAATCTTAGAATCCTGAGACATGGTGTCCAGTCCTAGCTCAACCTTTTATTAACTTTGAAAGCATGGGCAAATTACCTGCCTTTCAGAATTTCTTCACCTGTAAAACAATAAATCTTTTATAAACAATTTGACATGTACATGCTAACTTTGATATTTTGTGCAAATATGTAACCGTGAACTTAAATTCAGTATTGATAGAAATGTTTAGTCAGAAGCCTCCTTAAACACACATTACACATATAACACATACATACACAAAATTACTTTTTCTGTCTCTTGATTCTGCTCATTATTGATGTCTAGGAGCTGGAGATGTTACGCAGATAAACACAAAGATATTTGTGGATAATTCATAATTGATAACTCTTCTTTAAATAGTCCATCAAAATATATGTTCACAGTGTTATTCTATTATATTCTCAGTGATCTATTTAAGTAAAAAACTGGGAAAACATACTGTATATAGAAGGAAATATTAAAATGAAATATTTAAGAGGAAATAAAACACATTAGGTATCTCAGAAAAACCCAGAAATTTTGCCAAAGAGCTATTCTGCCCCACTACAAAACATCAGACCCAGACAACTTCACAGGGAAATTTTGCTCATCTTCAAAGAACTGAAATGTTGCCTAAATTATTCTAGAGCATTGATAAGACATAGAGAATTTTCAGTTTTCTTTCTCTGAGGCCAGAATTGCATTGACAATATTATAATATAAAGCTACAAACAAATTTCAATTATGAATATATGATATAAAAATTTGAAATAAAACATTACATTAGCAAATGGAATGCAGTAATGCATGAAAAAAGACCACAATTAAAGGCAATTATATAAGGAATGCAAGGACGGTTCAAGTTTAACAAATCTATTAATAAAATTAGCTGTTAATAATGATCAAAAAAGTCATATAATTCTTTCACTGTCTGTAAAAGGTATTCCAAAATGGTGTTTGTTAAAATTTAACAGGCATATTGCATAAAATTTCCCAATCAAATTTTATAGAAATAAATACTCTCTTTCTATATAGATAGATAGATAGATAGATTTCAAACCAGAAACCAGAATCTTGCTGAATAGAATATTAGTTTTGTAAATGCTAGCTGACACGGTTAGATATAAGAAAGAAACAGAGGCATAAAAATATATAGTTATATGCAGGTGGTATGATTATATATTGGGAGCTCAATGAAATTAACTACAAATTATTAAGAGAAATAACAGAATTTAATTATGTATTAGGTTATAAAATTAATATTCAAAAGCTAATATTTGCCCTAAAGACCCAAAGTTAGAAAATATAATGGAAGAAAAAAATCTCACTATAAATGTTCTCATATTTATAAATATCAACATTTTCTATATGTATGAATAAAATTAATGAAAATACAAAAGACTTATATGAAAGAAAAACGAAGTGTCTAGCAAGAGACATCAAGGATTTGATATTTTTACGAGCTTAGATTTTTGTATCCCAGAAGAAGAGGATATAAAAGTTCAATTGTGTAAAGATATTGATTTTCTCTAAATTAAACTGTAAATGTAATTTATTATAAAACCTTAAAATAGCAATATTAACTTGTTTAGAAAAAGATAACATTGTTATATGTTCATGTAGAAAAATATGTTCCAAGAGCAGCCAAGACATTTCTGAAAAAGAAAAATAAGGAGACATCTTGTTATGAATATTTAAGCCATATAATTAAATTTTTGATGAGTATGTATCATCCATTTATCTATCTATTTAATTACACTATCTATCTATCTAATTATACTATATGAAATTGCTGATTTTCAACCCTTCCTGACCTATGAAAAATGGCAATTTCATATGGCTCAAAATAACATGTAAGTGGCATTTCAAATCAATGGAAAATATATTAATTCACAAAAATACATTTAAATGCATGGAAACCAACTCAGCCTCACTTAAAATTAATGACTAGTATGTTTAAAGATAAATGGCATTTTTATAATTTCTGACATGGACAAAGAAAATTAAGCTTAAATGTACATGTGTCGACAACCGTATGGAGAATAGGCAATATCATACATTACTGGTGATTGTTTAGATTGGTATCAGCTATTGGGAAAACAATTCAAAGTATTAGTCAAAACATGCACAGAATTTTTTTTTACCTTAAAATTTCCATTTGAGGAGTTTGTTTTACACATACATTTGAACATGTGTGCCAAAATTCTATATAAGAATGTTAATTGTTGTATTGTTTATAATAACAAAAACAGAAAATCATGTAAATGTCAACCAGTAGGAGATAGGATAGGTAAATTGTGGGCCGTACATATTATGGAATGAGATTTAACCATTAAAAAGAATGAAGTAAATATATGTGTATATGCCTTAATGTAAATATTTCTAAAAAATAGGTAAGTAGAAAAAGCAAGGAATAGAATAGCACAGATGGTAGGTCCTCAGTTGTGTAAAAAAAGGAAAAATGTAAAAACATATCTCTCTCTATATAGATATATAGATATAAATCTTTGTAAATGTGCAGACTCTTTCTGGAAGGCTACATTGAAAACAGGAGTTATGCTTGTTAGAGAATGAGAAAATGGGGTATTTAGGGTGGGAAGGAGGCAGACTTTTCACTTGATCCCTTTGTACTGTTTGAGTTTTTATGATATTAATTAAAAACACCAAAACTTAACAAAACAAAAAATAAAGAATATATTTGCCATATAAAATTTTGGAGAAAGTTTTGATTTTATTTTGACTATTATAAAAGTCAAATACATGTGTAGAGAAATGTTTTTATATCTATTACAGAATAAAATTAGTTGCCAAACAATCCCAGGATGGAAATTACCATTTCTCTGGGGGTAGGGGTAAAATGGTGGGGCACAATGTCCCTGATGAGTAATGAAAACAATAATTTAATTTAATTTAATTTATTTTTTTTTGGTTACAGCATGCCTATTTTCTTGTGTCCCGTAATCATTTCTGCGAATGAGGGTATGCATTCTAAAACCCATATACAAAGTTTGTATTTCTCTTTGTAAAAAGCATCTGCGGAAGAAGTCTGAATGAGGACAAAGCCTTTTTCACGTTTCCTTCTCACTCTGCAATAGTAGCACCAGCGGGACTGGAAAATGATATTCGAGTCTGAAGGCACATGCGGTAACTACAGAGACTTCCTTTGATACTTCTGAAGTCATTTTAAATGGGGCCATCCATTTTGTCTGAGTTGTACAACTCATCCAGAACCTACTACAGTCATCTATTGTCACCCGCTGATCACCCGTTCCTCCCACGATCTTTGTGTTTGATCTTGGAGACATTAAGCAGCACGGAGAGCAAAAGCATCTTTGGGTACCCTGCCACCTGCCCTCATCAATTGACTTGATGGAGAGAACCTTTTATTTGCCATTTACCCACTGCCAGGGAGGGTATGCTGGGGTGAGTGGTGTATGTCTGAAGAATTCAGCAGGGGGTTCAGCCTGCAAAAAGATAACCGAGTTAAAAAACAGAAAATGGTAGTGCTTTGAAGCAAGGAAGTGATGTCAACTGCCAGGTGATCCACTTAAAGAATGGAGTTCCACTGAGTGGCTTGAACAATTGCTTCATGGGATATCTTCGCTTTTTCCTTGGAAGGTCAACTTGGTCTGGGAACTCCTCTCAACGGACTCAGCAGGTAGCACCAACAACTCCCTAGCTAATAAAGAGCCTTATCTTTCTTTTTTTCATTTGGACTGCAACACTGAAGTAACTGCCTTATGAAAGGCAATCTCTGCCTGGGCATTATTATCTGCCCATGCAGCTGAGGTCACCAGCAAAGGAACTGATGCCTGGAGTAGTAGATGGCTGGGGTTGGGCATACCGCCCAACAGTGGAAAGGAAAACTAGACCATGCACAGGAGAAATGGGGAGTGGCCTGTCGGGGAGAGCAACATCAGTAGCAACTGGAGAGAACTGGAAAATGCAAGCATCTCTAACTCTCATGATGGAGCATCGTGCTCCACAACAAGGGAGAACTGGAGAAGTCAGGTGCAGACATTTAGAGCCATCGATTAGGAGTTGTAATCTAACATTCTTTGACTCTATTTTCTTCACTAGATTCAAGTGAAAACTACAGAACTCTGTCTTCTAGTTTCTGAATCAAATGGAATAAACGTAAATTTACTTGAAAAAAATTCCATTTGGAAAACCAAATTGAATTCATCCTAATGAAATCAAATTATTCTTTCTGTAATAATAGATATTTATTTGTTATATCTAAATAGATATGATTTGTTGCATATTACGTTACACAACATACGTAAACTCTAAGCAGTTTTCTAATTAATTAAAAGGAACATATGTTTCTGCTATCCCAATTGCAAAAGAGACCATTGATTTTGCAGCACGATCCAAGTGACATAGAGATGGTGATCCAGGGTTTTGCCTCTGATCTCTGGATTAGGCTGTTATTAAAACCTCAGTTCACACAGTTTGTAGAAGGAGAGAGACAGAAATTGAACTCTATAAGTCTGAATGAGAGGCCAACGAAGTGGAAGTTCTATGCAAGAATTCTAAGGAAAGAGGTAGTGAGGAAATTCTCTTTCTCTCTTGGCTTAGATACATTATAAATCTGTTAAGTGTGGACGTTTGTCTATCTTCTCATGTGGCTATCCTTGTTGCTAACTCATCAATATTTCATTAGGAAGCATCCAATCTTAGCACTGCAGTTTTGGGGAATAATATAAAATTTCTTGCACCTTAAATTTAAATATGCCATTCGCAGCAACATGGATGAACTCTATCCTTGTTGCTAACTCATCAATATTTCATTAGGAAGCATCCAATCTTAGCACTGCAGTTTGGGGGAATAATATAAAATTTCTTGCACCTTAAATTTAAATATGCCATTCGCAGCAACATGGATGAACTTGGAGAAAATTATGTTAAGTAAAGCAACTCAGGCACAGAAAGAGAAATACCGCATGTCCTCACTCATAAGTGAATCAATAAATAAACAAATAAACAATAAAGAAAGAGGAAGAAAGAAAAAAACAAAAATCACAATAAAACACTGAACTTTTAGAAGTACAGAACAGAATCGTGGTTACTAGAAGTAGGGGGGCCTGGGGTTCCATTTACTTGCTGGCTTCTGGTCAGGGCAGTTCTTAACCTCTAAAGGCCACCTGTATTCTCTGGCTGTGGCCCCTCCATCTTCAAAAGCCAGAAACAGTAGGTTGAGTCCTTCTCATGCATTGAATTGCTCCTGCTTCTTTTTCCTGCTCCATTTCCACTTCAGCTAGAGAGGATTCTCTGCTTTAAGAGCTCATGCGATTAGGTTGGGCCCTCCTGGATAACTCATGGACTGAATTGTGACCCTCCCAAAATTTGTTTGTTGAAACCCTAATCCCCAGTGTGATTGCATTGAAGCTAGGACCTGTAAAGAGGTAATTAAGATTAAATGAAAATCAGGGCCCTGATATGATAGGACTGGTATCATAGGAAGAGGAAGAGATACCAGAGATCTCTCTCTCTTTCTTTCTGTCTGCCCATGTGCACCACAGAAAGGCCATGTGAGGGCACAGAGAGAAGGTGGCTGTCTACAAGCCAGGAAGAGAATCCTCACAAGATCCCAACTTTGATGGCATCCTGATCTCAGACATCCAGCCTCCAGAACTGTGAGAAAACAAACTTACGTTGTTTAAGATAACCAGTCTGTGGTATCTTGTTATGGCAGCCCAAGTAGACTAAAACACTATTCCCGTTTTGAGGCCCTAAACTTCATCATATCTGTAATGTTCCATTTGCATGTAATGTAACATATTCACATGGGATCATGGCATAGATATCTTCGGGTGGCCAGTTTTTAGTCTACCACAATGTCTGTCCTTTTGACGGTTGTATTCACCCAAGCCTAGCTCATGTAAGCATTAAAAAATTGAATAATAAATGATTTGATGCAACTTAGTTGAAAATTATTTCATGAAAGACAACTGGTTTAATCTAAGACACCACAAAGCACCTCCCAATTTTCTTCCTGTACTGACTGATGTCTAATGTTGCATCCTGTCATGGTGTGCTCCTGAGCCCCGACCAGTAGACTCTTTAATCCTGTTTACCAGGAAAATTAGACCTATTAGATGTTCTTAGTCTCTTGTGTTTGCAATTGTTAAAGCAGGATTTCGCCAAGTATATTTCTATAGATTTAGCTATTTCTTGTTTCAAGTGGCTACTAGGAAAGATAATGTGTGTATTTCTGAAGGACTAGGGATCTGCTTTTCTCTAATGTAAATCCTCTCTGCTACCTACTGTCACATTATCTGTGCTACCAAGTTTGCCTGCTTAACTTTCTGAGCATTACACAGAAAAAACTAATTTCTTCGTTAAGTTTTGTTTGAAGAAAGCTTTCTAGGCAATCTTCAGTCTTAGATGGTTCCCCTTGTCCTGGTCTTAATGTTTATTCCTTCCTTCCCATCTTCATTGCAGCAGTGGGTGTCAGATACGGCTATTAAACCTATGAAATGTGTGGGCTGTTGCCTGTACCAATTCTTTGCCATATGAAAAACCTTGTGAGAGACCTTTTTCCACTGAACTGTGACTTTCAACCTGCCCTGTTATATAACTTTGTGTACACATCCCTTGAGTACAGTACGGTGAATTGGAAAGAGCAAATGCTTTGTAATCAGCAAACTTAAATGCAAACTATGACTCTAAAAATTAATAGGTACACATCCCTTAAAATGCTTGAGTCTCAATTTCCTCATGATATTAGTGCTTCCCTCATGGTACCCTCATAAAGATTCATTTATGTAATTGCTGCTCAGCAAACTCAGAAACAATCCCGAGAGTAGGGATTTCCTATACATTGTTAAATCTCCAGAATCCACAAATGCACAGACACTCACAGCCTTACATAAAATTGGGGTAAGCAGAGGTTTTCGTTTGATTTGGTCTTGGGGGAAGAAATTTGGTCAATAATAAAAATCAGAAAGATTGGGTAGGTAGGATGAGTCAAAGAGAGGGAGAGAGGAGTTTGTACAAATTGCTGGGTCAAGGGTTCCAGAAGGGACTTAGGGAAGATCCATGTCAAGATTTTTAATCAGTTTACCTCTTGCTGTGAGGAGGAGTGGGGCCCAAAATTTTTAATTGGTGTTCTGATCCATTCTTGGCTTCCCTATCAGTAAGATAGACAGGTTTTGGAGAAAGGAATGATTTGGGCTGTGGAGAGAAATGTGAAGAATGAGAGAGAGAGAGAGAGAGAGAGAGAGAGAGAGAGAGAGAGATTTCTAACACTTTTTGCAGTTGTTTTTTAAACCGGCTCACACTTACAATTTTCCCTCTGAAAGCACTCTGCTTTTTCAGTCCATCTATTCTCACATTGCTAACTTTTGTAGGGCAACATAAATCCCCTGGCTCTTCACTGAAAGAAGACTAACTGTTGAGACACCATTGTTATCAGCCCATGTCACAAAGGTGCAGTGAGCATACCTGGCTGCAGGTGCTTCAAGAAGCCCCTTAGACACTGACATTGGTAGGCTGGGATCTCAGGAGCTCTGGAGAGTCTCAGTGGTCACCAGGGGAGAATGCTGCATGGGGCTGTGAGGACACTAGTAGGTTAAAGATGTCTGTTTTTCTCCAAACAGGTTTCTGGTAATGTCAGGAGAAACTTTTGAATAATCATACCAGCTGAGAGTGAAACTGATGGTGAGTCAAGGGAGATGAATGGATCTGCGTGTTCACAGAAAATGAGCAGAAACCCTGGCTGCTACGATGCACTAGCGCACACTTCTGTTTTTTCACAAATAAGCCCATGTCTGAGCTGAAAATCAACACCACAGGAATCAAAGCTCACTGCTGACAGATAAGTATGTTTAGAAGAACAGTAGCTTGTTGAAAATTTTGGCTGTGGAGAATATAGATAATATCTTTTGAACACAAAAAGAGAAAGAAATGACATGTAGATTCATTTGTTTTTCCTGTACCGAAATAGTCTTGGGAACTAAAATTACAGCTATGTAAGAATTTACCCAGAAGGAAGTTGGATGCTATTGCCATATTTGTGTGTGTTTGTTTTAATCTGAAAAATTAACAAATGTATTTATTTTTAGGAATTTTTATAAGATATTAATTTTTGCTGCCAAGATCAGGCCTCTGCAATCCCTCCTGTTAACAGATATCGCCTTCATCAGAGACAGCCCACTTGTGAATCCTTTTGATTTATATCTTCTTCTTGGAAAGAAAGGAAGGAACTTTACAAAATACAACTATTAGGTACTGAGCAGGTTGATGGAAAATTTGTCTTGATTCTAGAGAGAAGATCTAGATGAAAAGTTAAGGAAAAATCAAAAATTAGGAGTTATTATTCTTCAGGATTAACCTTCCACTACCCGTATGCCTGCTGTATGCATGCCACTCAGGTGAACGTATAAATTGAGTATCACCAGGGCCTTGGATTTAAGTCTGCCCTAACAGAAAGATAGAAACGGTAATAAAAGCCCAAAGTTCAAGTTTTAATATTTCTTTCCTTGTTGTTTTTTTTGTTTGTATCTTTAATGACCTTGGAAAGGCACCTGAAACCCCAGAAACTGGGACCAATTATGTACAGAAGCTCCTCACTGGCTTCAGAATGACTGGTATTCTCTCCTTGAACTTCATGACCAGGACCACCTGGGTTTCTGGCAGGCACCTGTTTGAACTTATCTTTATTTTATTTATTTATTTATAGCATTATATCTTTAAAAATGATTTTAAAACTATTTGGTTGACCAATATATGTTCAAGGTATACAGCTTCATGATACATATTAATATGTATATTTATACATACATTAATGAACACATCCACCAACCATCCAGTGAAGCAGGTTCACTGGGCACTGGTTACCACTTCAACCCACTGCATCTGGGCTGCAATTTCTACTACCTGCACAAGTCCAGTAAGACAAGGCATTTGCACAGTAAGCTAGGCAAAGCAAATTTGTTACTCACACACAGGCAGCAGGGACAGTAGAAACCTAGAATTCAGGCTAAGCCAGTCCCCAAAGGTTCAGGAAAGCTGCCCAGGGTGGATGAAGACTTGTTTACATGTGCCCCACTTGTACTGCAGCTAGGGAAAAGTAGCCCAACCTGGGTTTTATAACTCATGGACAACACGACCTGCTGGGCTAAAGCGTCCAAGGACATCGTCTTTCTAGGGAGACTGAGACAGAGCCTGGGCTGTTCTAGCCAGTTCTTCCCTATCTCAGAATGTTGCATTCCCAACACATTCTGCAGTTATTCTTAGGAACTACAAGTGAGAAAGCGGGGTGAACAGGGTTGGTCTGGGGAGAACAGGGTTGGTCCAAGGCCACCAGAAAAACTGTCCTGTATACTCTTCTGTTCATCAGATCTCCAGAACCTGTTTATCTTATAACTTAAGGTTTGTGTTATTTGATCGACATCCTCCCTCCCTCCTCCCCCAGTGGTGTCTGGCCACTACCATTCTACTCTCTGATTTTATGAGTTTTATATTTTTAGATTCCACATATAGACGAGATCATGTGGTATTTGTCTTTCTGTGTCTGGCTTTTTAAATTTAGTGTAATGTCCTGCAGGTTCACCCATGTTGTCACAAATGGCAAGCTTTCCTTCTTTTTTGATGCTGAACAATATTTCACTGTATTTATGTACCACAATTTCTTTATCCATTTATCCATTGATGGATACTTAGGTTGTTACCATATCTTGGCTTTTGTAAGTAATGCTGCAGTGAACATAGGAGTGCATATTCTTTTCTTTCTTTCTTTCCTTTCTCCCTCCCTCCCTCCTTCTGCAGTGAACATAGGAGTGCATATTCTTTTCTTTCTTTCTTTCCTTTCTCCCTCCCTCCCTCCCTCCTTCCTTCTTTCCTTCCTTGGCAACTGGCCAGTATGGGGATCCAATCCCTTGATCTTAGTGTTATGACACTATACTCTAACCAACCAAGCTAAGCAGCCAGTCCCAGATATTTATTTATGATACTGATTTCATTTTATTTGGATACATACCCAGAAGTGGGATTACTGGATCATATAATAGCTCTATTTTTAATTTTTTGAGGAAACTGTATGCTGTTTTTCATAATGTCTATACCAATTTATATTCCCATCCACAGTGTGATAGAAATATGGACAGTGAAGGCCATTCTGAGGAGGTCTCAGATGGAAATAAGGAAGAGCTCACTGGAAACTGGAGCAAGAGTCATCTTTGTTATGAACTGACAAAGAATGTGGTCTTATTGTGTCCATGCTTGAGGGTTTTATGGAATGTGGCCCTTAAAAGTGATGAACCAGGGTATTTGGCAGGAGAAATTTCCAGCAACAAAGCATCCACACCTCTGTGTGGATACTTCTAACAGCTTACACTGAGTTATGGCAGCAAAGGTGGAAGGCACCTTTAGGTTTAAAGGCAGACTTTATAATTAAATGGGAAGCAGAGGGTAAAAGTTAGAAAACAGCCTGGCTACATAAAAAGTGATGAAGTGTGTTCAGGAGAAAAAAACCAACAATGTAATCTAGAGATCATCTGCTAAGGAGACTAGTACAGGAGGAAGTGATTATCTAGAGAATAGAAGAAAGACCTTGAAGGCATTTAGATCTTTGAGGCTGTCCCTGCCATTACAGGCTCAGAGGCCTAGAAAGACAGAATGGTTTTGAGGAATAGGTGTGGGTTGCCCTCCATGGGCTTGCAGCCTAGGTCCACCTAGGGAAGCTGCTCCCCGCATTCCAGCACTCCTCAGCTGCCCCAGCTATAACTAAATTGGCCCCAGGTGCTGCTGGACCCAGTGCTTTGCAAGATACAAGTCAGAAGCTGTGGCGGCATCTATGTGGTGTTGAGTTTGCAGGAAAATGGAATGCAGGAGCTGTGGAGGCGTGGCAGCAGATTTCAAAGGACTTATGGAAAAGCCTGGGTGCCCAGGAAGAGATTTGTTACGGGGCAGAATCACTGCAAAGAGCCTTTACTAGAGCAATGCTGAGCAGAAATGTGGGGTTGGAGTTACAGCAGAGAACTCCCACCAGGGCCATGCCTAGTGGAGTCATGAAAGCAGGACCACCACTTGGACTTCAGAACTGTAGAGTTACCAGAGTGCAATACCAGTCTGGGAGAGCTAAAGCATGGGTTGAGTCCAGGAAAGCCAAAGGGTCAGGGCTGCCCAAGGACTTGGAGGCCCAACCCCTGCACTGGTGTTAACAGGATGCTGGACATGGAATCGAGAGAATTATTCTTGAGCTTTAAGATTTTATGTCTGCTGTGCTGGGTTTTGGACATGCTTAGGATTTGTTACCCCTTTCTTTTGGCCTATTTCTTCCTTTTTGAACAGGAATATGTACTCTATGCTTGTCCCACCATTGTATCTTGCAAGTAGATAACTTGTTCTAATTTCACAGATGAGACTTTGGACTTCTTGGGGCGGTGCTGGGACAAGCTAAGACTTTGTGGCTATGGAGATGAAATGAATGTATGTGTATGTGATAAGGACATGAGCTTTGGGGGAGCCAGGGGTAGAATGCTGTGGTTCGAGTGTCCCCCATGGACCAAGCTCATGTTGGAACTTAACCTCAAATATGGTAATAGAAGAGGGGGTCTTTAAGAGGCTATTGGTTTGTGAAGACTGTGCCCTAGTGAATGAATTTGTCCAGTCATGAAGCAATGGGTTGATGGTTTAATGAGTTGTGGTGGGTGTGGCTCTAATGGATTTATAAGGAGACTGATTGAGAAGGTTAGCGAGTTTCCACCCAGAAGGCCCTTACCAGATGCATCCCCAGACCATGGATTTCCCAGCCTCCCAAACTGTAAGAAATATTTTTTTTTCCTGTATAAATTATTCAGTTTCAGGTATTCTGTTATAAGCAACAAAACCAGAAATACAACTGGGTAAAGACTGAAGACTGAAGATTGAAGACTGCTTATTGCTATGGGTTGAATGTTTGTCTTCTCCAAAGTTCATGTTGGCAGCTTGGTCCCCAATGTGGCAGTGTTGAAAGGTGGAGCCTTTAAGAGGTGATTGGATCATGAGGACTATGCTGT
The DNA here is from genome assembly GCF_000696425.1 of Galeopterus variegatus. Classification (NCBI taxonomy): domain Eukaryota; kingdom Metazoa; phylum Chordata; class Mammalia; order Dermoptera; family Cynocephalidae; genus Galeopterus; species Galeopterus variegatus. The sequence continues at coordinate 237,189 of NW_007727793.1, forward strand.
CATGAATGGATTAATTCATTCATGGAGTAATGGGTTATTTTGGGTGCAGACTGGAGGCTTTATAAGGAGAGAACATGAAAACACTCTTTTCCCTCTTCACCATGTGATTCCCTGCACTGTCACAGGACTCTGTAGGGAGTTCTTACCAAGCAAAAGACCTCACCAGATGTGTACCCTGAAGCTCAGACTTCTTGCCTTCAAAACTATAAGAAAAAAATTTTATGTTTTTATAAATTACCTAGTTTCGGGCCGGCCCGGTGGCGCACTGCTACAGTGTGCCGCTTCGGAGTGCGGCGGCGCTCCCGCCGAGGGTTCGGATCCCACATATAGACCGGTTCCTGCTCACTGGCTGAGCAAGGTGTNCGCCGAGGGTTCGGATCCCACATATAGACCGGTTCCTGCTCACTGGCTGAGCGAGGTGTGGGCGCAACACCAAGGGTTGTGATCCCATTGCTGGTCCCGGTCCGGTACGGGCGCGACACTGAGGGTTGCGATCCGTTGCTGGACACGAAAAAAGACAAAAAAAGGAAAAAAAATAAAAATAAAAAATAAAATAAATTACCTAGTTTCAAGTATACTTTATCAGCAACTGAAAACTGACTAATAGACTTACAGCATTGTTTATTTTATCCTAATGAATATAGAATTCATGTTTAACTTTAAGCATAATCACTAAATGAATGTAAATATATGGTATAACTTTAAGAGATTATAAGTAGAAATTTAGAATAAAAATTGAAAGGAAGGAAGATAACTGAAAAGAATTCATGGTAAAATTTAGGCTTTAAAATATAAGCTCTCTCTGCTCTGCCATTCCACAATGTGATGCCCTGGATCACTGAAGTCACCCCAAGACCCTCACCAGCTGGGCCCCCTGGACTTTGGACTTCCAAGCCTCTAAAACTGTAAGCAATAAATTTAGTTCTTTATAAATAAATAAATATATATATATATTTATAATAAATTCAAGTATTTACGTACATCTAGAAATAACAACACATATTAATGGATAAAACATTCTAGTCAAGAGACAGAGATTGCTAAACTGAGATTATAAGTATCTAGTGCTGTTTATATGATACTCATCCAAAATATAAAGAGGTAGAAATATTGAAATTAGGAAATGGAGAAAACATATACCATAACACATTTTTTAAAAAGCTAGTATAGCTATATTAATATAAGAAAAAAAAATAAATTTTAAGGTAAATAGAGTTATTGGAGATAACAAGGTCACTACATGGGCCGGCCCGGTGGCGGTTCCCGCTCACTGGCTGAGCGAGGCGCAGGGGCAACGCCGAGGGTTGCGGTCCCATTGCCGGTCCTGGTCCGGTGCGGGGGCGACACTGAGGGTTGCGATCCGTTGCCGGACACAGAAAAAGACAAAAAAAAAAAAAACAAGGTCACTACATAATGATGAGAGTTTCATTTCACTATGGAGATATACAGTTGTAAACTTGTGGAGACCTAAAAACATAGCAACAAAAACAAACATTACAAAGTATGGCAAATTTAGCAAAATATTAAAAGTTGATAACAAATTGGGAGATTTTAACACACCTCTCCCAGTAGAGGTTAGATCTGAGGACAAAGCAATACCAGGGACATAAAAGGTTTGGACCACACAACTGATAAACTTGATATTATGAATATGTATAAAACCTGTACAGTTCAATCAGAGAATATTCATTATTCTCAAGCACTTGTGGAGCATTTCTGAAATTTTGCAAAAGGCATTAAAGAGATTCTCAACAAAGAGAAAAATACCAGTTTCCTACAGACCATATTTGCTGATCAATATAAAACTAAATAATAACTCCAAAGTAGATCTCCAAGTTTAAAAACACATCTAAATAACCCATAGCTCAAAAAGAATTCACAATAGAAAGCAGAAAATGAAAAAGAACAATAATGAAAATATTCCATTGCAAAATTGGTAAGATACACACAAATACAGTTTTTGGAGGGAACTATATATCTTTATACACTTACATTAAATAATATTGTTATTAACTTAGAAAAGAAGAAAGATTAAAATATAATTTAAAAAGTGTCTTAATGAAGAAGTTAGTGAAAGAACAACAGAAGCAATACAATGTGGAAAAAAAAGATGTAATAATCCAATTCAGACAGTTTTACCAGTGAGTTTTTCCAAACATTCAAAGAAGAAATACTATCAGAGAAAAGAAAAAAAAAAATGAATAAATAAAAGGAGGTCATCACAGTTTATTCTCTAAGGCTTTTATAACTTTGATACCAGCCCTAGAAAATGACAAATTTAGAACTATAAGAAATTGGAGCAACAATTTAATCTACATTAAGCCCAAATTATTTTATAAACTGAGGTACAAACTCAAGCCAATAATGTGGCAAATATTTCTATCAATATCTGTTTTGAACGCTGTCATTTGCCTCCCAGACTAAAGACTAAAGGAATATTCACCCGACTATCAGCAATGTTAACTTTTGACAACTCACAACTGAATTCTTTGGACAAATGGTGGCCCTCGGAGAATCTGTTTTCACAGATCCTTCAACAATAAAGACCTCTTTGGCTCCAATTGGCATCTTGTTCTCCGATTTCTCTCTTCAAGCAAATGTTTGACTTTACATTGAGCCTTTACTGTTGATTACAGAAAAAACCCCTGTGCTTTGTTGCTTGGCTACATAATTGAGTCTCTCTTCTCATCAGACAGTCCGCTACTCCCCAAAGACTAAGACTTTTGAAACACACACAACAAGAGCAATCAGCTTTTCCTTAGGAGTCCTTGGAAGTGTAAGCTCAACAAGCAAGACAAGACTTGTCTTATCACAATGACACACTCTAGCTATAATCTTCAACCTAACAATAGAATCGTTGAAGGACTTGTTACACACTCTGGTAGTAAATGCCAATCTAACAATAGAATTGTTGAAGCACTTTCAATAGTACTTTAAACTTTATCTTTAAAACTCATGCAGGAAAGCAGTTCAAATATTATTTCTATCTGACAAATGAGGAACATGAAATTCAGAAAGGTGAATTGATTTAACTACATTAGCTCAGGAACATAGCTGTGTGCTTGAGACTCGGACCCAGTTTACAATGAAACCAAAACCTGGGCTCTTTCTCCTTCAACTTACTGCTCTGTGCAATTTAGTGAGGATTAGATGCTAAAACTCACTTGCTGAGTTTATTTGTTTAACTCCTCAAAATTTCAGTTATCTGTAGAAATGCAAATGTGTCTAGACAAAGGGTGAGAGACTGAAAACTCCCAGAGCATATCCAAACTGAAGAGTAATTTTGTTTGAAAAGCCTGGGTGAAGTATGCATTTAGAAAGAGTGTGGTAGTCAATACTTCTACTTCTTCTCTGGAACATAATTAGGCTTTTTAGATTTACACCAATGTTTGTTGGATGTGTGGAGGAGACAGATAACTTTTTAGTTCATAGATCACCAGATCAAGAGAAGCTACACATTATCCAGAGAGTGCAGACCTTTAGCTTGGTATTCATAGCAGATGGGATGCTGGGGCTGTATCCCTAAGTAGTAGGGAGAGTGTATTTTGTGTGTCAGAAGAAGTATTCAGTGACAAGGAGGGGAGCCCCTGAATGGTTTCAATTGCTCATCACCAAATATTCTTGGTGCTTCACCTTCTGATACAAGGTAGGACAGCACTTGCTTTGCTCCCCTTCCCTACTCCTACTTAAAATTAGGCATGGACACAAGAATTACTTTGACTTACGACATGTGGATGAGAGTGCAGGTCACTTTTGAGAAGCCATAAGAGCTAGTGTGTGACTGGCCACATTACCTCTTCTCTGTCTCAGCAACAGGAAGCATTTTAAATAGGGACTGTTTGTGGGATGGGGGAGAAGGGGATAGGGAGAGATTGGACAAGGAGCATAAAGAATAAGTACAATTTGTAACAATATACATACTAGTAATATTGATTTGATCAACATATGTCAACATTGAATCTCAAAAATATTTATAATCAATTATGATTCAATAAAAAATAAAAATAGGGACCGTTTTATCAGCCTGGATCCTGGAGTACAGAGACATGGAGCAGCTCTTCTTGCTGGCCTGCAATGAGTATGTCATATTCCAAGATTTGGGAGTTGTCTGTCACTGCAGCATAACCTGGACTGTCCTGACTGCTTCACAGAACATGCACCCCTCATTAACTATAGTCCACAACTGGCTACTTCAATATTTACACTACCAGCCTGGCCCTGTAAGGCACTTAGTTTGCAACTCCTGAAGACAACTTCTAAGTTTTCCAGCAGTAAACTTCTGTTTCTCACCTATTTTCTTCCCTTTGAGTAGAACCACATTTAAATTGTATTTGGACCCTATAATAGAAAATTTACCAACAAAGGAATCTGGATTTGAGCCTCGAATTCATCATTTACCCTCCATGTGAACCTGGGTAAATAGCTTAATCTCTCTTATCCTCCATTGATTTATTAAAAAAAAAGAAGAAGAAAAAAATACCCCTTATACATACTTAACAACATTGTAAGAAAAATGAGTGAGGAAATAATATACATACAAGTACTTTATTAAATGAAAAGCTCTGGATTATTATTATTGTAGTAATAATGTCCTCCTACATTTCAAAGTTATATGCACACATCAGAAAATCCTTCCTCCTGTCTATCAACAAATGATCACCTCAGTCAAAACAAGTTTGTACTTATCCCATCCTCAATGGAGATAAACTTCCTGCTGTTTTCCATGTCAGAAGACATAATCTTCAGAATATTCTTATATACTCAAGCCACTGCCATCAAAGCCACTCAATGTATAAAATCATGATTTCAATTTATATCAGTTTTCTCAATTATTTGACCCATGTGCTTTGCCAAATGACAAATCTACATGAGAGACTTCTTCCCCCGCATATACTTGTAACTTTGTTTACATCTCTGTCATTGCATTTAACTCAATGTACCTACTTAAAATTCTGTCTACCTTCCACATTAAATTGTTAACCCTTTGAGGGTTATGTCTACATATATTTTTGTATGTAACCAGATGCTTGCTCATAAAAGATTCTAAATTAATATGTTTGATTTAGCCTAGTTAAATTAATATATTTAAATTAAGTTAGCATATTTAAACTTAATTCAAATTAAAACTCCATATGACATTATAATATAGAGATACTTTCTAATATATATTATTTGCTAATAAGCACATTTTGACTTTAACAGAAAATGTTTATAAATCTGTCATAGCCCTCCTTAATGCCTCTCATGATAAGCACTTACAGTGTGAGAAAATCACAGGCCCTGAAATTTACTAGCTGTGAGGTCATGCACAGCCATTCAGCTCTCTGAGGCTTAGTTTACTGATCTGTAAATTAAGATGGTGGCACCCATCTGACTGCAATGCTGTGGGGCTAATTGAGTAATGGATAGAAAGTTTTCAGCGCATCACAATCAACCATATTTCATTTCTTACCTGGGTTCATAAAAATGATGTAACTTTCACACCATTGCTTTTTTCTCCAGGTATGGATGGGAGGTTGTCTTCTTTTGGCCCAATTTTCTTTAAATTGAAGAAATGAAGATCTAAAATGCAATAGAAGCCCTGCCATCTTTTCCAGTCTATGAATTAACAAGGAGAAGGCTGAGTTAGATGCATAAGTCAACAATTCAGATATCCTACATTGACGTTGTTGAAATAGCCAATATAATTTTTATAATTTCCCATTTGCCATTACAATGATAGATAATAGTTATTATTTTATATGTACATATTATGATGTTTGTATATAAAATTCATATACTAGAATACGTGGTACTATTTATGGAAAATGCTATGTAAATGTAAGTTGATTTTCAAAACATTATCATTATATTACATTTTTATTGCTTAAGAATAACAGCCAGTCTGCATGTATATCCTATGTAATTGGTCAATATAAGTAAGTCTGTTTTTGGTAATATTAATAAATAGTAGAATATTTGTCCTTCTTCTAATGGCTTTGCCAATATCTTCTTCAGTTATATTTGATAGATAAAACAGCAAAGTTATTATTTCAATTTTTTGATGATGCCTCAAAAACAATATTAAATAAATCATCATTTTTAAGTGAATAAGCTGGACATCCAGTAATGACTTCTAAACTCCATCTGAGTTGTGAAGAACATGGATTAAGGCTATGACAGACAATAAAAATGTACTTTCCTGAGGGGGAAAAAATTATTTTCTGTGATTATTCCTCACTAGTAATTTAAATCAACTTGATTTAAATCAAAATCACTTGCCACACATTTTTAAATCTATGAATAAAATATTATATAGTGTACATAATAATGTTGATTAAAATCACATTTGTTCTTTGCCACAAACTTCTCTGAAGCCTTGACAACTCCTATTTGTTCATTACTTAATGCAGTACAATCTCATTATTTAGTATCATCAGATAGTGGGGCTTGCCCACCTATAACCCATGTTTCTAAATAAAGTCAGCACACATCTTTATATCTTAAATATTTATTTTTAATGACCATTTTCACTATTGAATGCTACTCTATTATCACATAGCACTATAGCATTTTTTAAGTACTGAAAATACGTAAGAACTGAAATAGTTGAGCACGTTCTTGCTAACTCAAGGTCAACTTTGATAAATGCTCACTTTCATACTCCATAGAATTACAGTGCAGGGGGTACTGATGTCCACGTAGGAACTATTGAGGTATGTGCAGGTCTGCTTGCAAATGATCCCAAGTTTATAAATGCTCCAAAATTGCTGAAGGTTTGTATTTCTTTTACTAGATTCATTGATTCTTATTCACCTGTCAGCATTTCTATCTATATGTTGTGTTTCTCCATATTTTAGTCATAGTTAAAAATCAGTATGTTTACTATGGAGAAAGATAGTAAAGCACTAAGTGAGAAAGTGCTGAAAAGTTTTTATCAAAAATTCCAACTAACTACTTATTAACCAGATTATTGCATAGGACAAAAGTGTGAAGTTATTATGAGGAGACTTCAAAATGTTCATAGAAAAATGCAATTAAAAGATAAAAATAAAAAATACAAACTTTATTTCTCAACATAAGCTCCACCAAGTTTAAGATACTTTTGTAAGCAATGATACAAGCCATTTAGTACATCCCTGAAGAACTGAGGGTCCTGGGAATTTAGCCACATCAATGCTGTCTTTTTTATATTATTTACTGAAGAATAATGGATGCCTTTTAAAGACTTTTTAAGATTAGGAATCAAAAAGAAGTCAGAACAAGCCAAATCACGATTGTAAGGTGGATGCTTAATGATTTCCCACTGAAAATCTCACAAAATTGCCCTTGTTTAATGAGAAGAATGAGCAGAAGCATTGCTGTGGTGGAGAAACATTTTCTGGTAATTCTTCCCCAGGCATTTTTCTGCTAAAGCTTTAGCTAACTTTCTCAAAACACTCTCATAATAAGCAGGTGTTATCGTTCTTTGGCCCTCCAGAAAGTCAACAAGCAAAATGCCTTGCGCCTCTCCCCAAATTGTTGCCATGATCTTTACTCTTGACCAGTTCACTTTTGCTTTGACTGGACCACTTCCCCTTCTTGGTAGCCATGACTTTGATTTTGCTTTGTCTTTAGGATTGCACTGGTAGAGCCATGTTTCATCTCCTGTTACAATTCTTCAAAGACATGCTTTAGGATCTTGATCCCACTTGTTTAAAATTTCCATTGAAAGTGCTGCTCTGGTCTGCAGCTGATCTGGGCACAACAGTTTTGTCATCCATCAAGTGGAAAGTTTGCTCAACTTTAATTTTTCAGTTAAAATTGTGCAAACTGAACCAATTGACATGTCCATGGTATTGGGTATTCTTTCCACTGTTAAATATTGGTCCTTTTTTAATAAGAACACAAACGAGATTAATTTTTTTCCTCAAAAATTGATGTAAATGGTTTGTCTCTGTGGGCTTCATCTTCAATATCATCTCATCCCTTCTTAAAAAGAGTTATCCATTTGTAATTTGATGATTTTGTTGGTGCATTGTCCCCATAAAATTTTCATAAAGCATCAACGATTTTACCACTCTTCCAAACAACACCATCAATTTGATGTTTATTCTTGCTTCAAGTTTAGCAGAATTCATGTTGCTCTGATAGGGGATCTTTTCAAAAAAAGACATCATAAAACTGATGTCTTTTCCTTCTTAGTGCCTCAAAATAGATCCTGTTCAGGCATGTTCTAACAAGTTAGTATGAGTTTATTTTGGTGCAAAAAGTTTTGAAATACACGCATAGTTTTTTCATAATATGCATTTCCCACAAACTTTTTGAAGACTCCTTGTATATTAGTTTAGAATGCAATTTTTAGCTCTTAGTGTTCTTATAAGGGTTGTTTAACTTTTGTCTTTTTAAAACTTGTCCTTATCTAAATAGATACAGAAAAAACATTTGACAAAATTCAACATCCTTCATGATAAAGACTCTCAACAAATTGGTATAAAAGGAAATTATCTCAACACAATAAGAGCCATGTATGACAAACCCACTGCCAATATCATCCTGAATGGAGAAAAGCTGAAAGCCTTTCCTTTAAGAAAAGGAACAAGACAAGGAAGCCCACTCTCACTACTCCTATTTAACATAGTATTGGAAGTACTAGCCAGAGCACTTAAGCAAGAGAAAGAAATAAAGGGCATCTTTTCCAGACTGGAAAAGGTGAAGTCAAATTGTCCTTCTTTGCAGATGACATAATCTTATATATAGAAAAATCTGAAGACTCTACCAAAAAACCCTTAGAGATGATAATGATTTCAATAAATTTTTGGGATACAAAATCATCATGTAAAAATCAGTAGCATTTTTATACAAATTAGCAGAAAAAGAAATCAAGAAAGCAAGCCCATTTAAGATAGTCATCCCCCCAATAATAAAATACCTGGAAATACATTTAACCAAGGAGGTGAAAGATCTCTATAATGAGAACTACAAATCACTGCTGAAAGAAGTTAAAGAGGATACAAAAAGATGGGAAGATCAGATTGGAAGAATCAACATCATAAAACTGTTCAAACTACCCAAAGTAACCTACATATTCAATGCAATCCTCATATAAATACCAATGACATTCTTCACAGAAATAGAAAAAAAAAATCCTAACATTCATATGGAACAAGAAAAGACCCCAAATAGCCAAGACAATCCTGAGCAAAAATAAATAAATAAAGCCAGAGTAAAATAAATACTTGACTTCAAATTATACTGCAAAGCTATAATAACCCAAACAGCATGGTACTGGCACAAAAACAGACACATGGACCAATGGGATAGAATAGAGTGTTCAGAAATCAACCCACATACTTACAGCCAACTGTTTTTTTGGAAAAGGCAACAAGAACATACATTGGGGAAAAGACTGCCTCTTCAATAAATGATGCTGGGATAACTGGAAATCCATATGTACAGGAATGAAACTAGACCCATACCTCTCACCATATACCAAAATCAACTCCAAATGGATTAAAGACTTAAATATATGCCCCCAAACTATAAAACTCTTAAAAGAAAACATAGGGGAAATACCTCAGAAAGTAGGACCATGCAAAGACTTCATGAATATAACCCCAAAAGCACAGGTGACAAATGAAAAAATAAACAAATGGGATTACTTCAAACTAAAAAGCTTCCACACAGTGAAAGAAATAATTAACAGAGTGAAAAGACAACCAACAGAATGGGATCAAATATTTGCGAACTATGCATCTGACAAGGGATTAATTCCAGAATATACAAAGGACTTAAACAAGTTAACAGTGAAAAAACAAGTAACCCAATTAAAAAAATGGGCAAAGGAGACAGATGAAAAAATGCTCAACGTCACTCAGCATCAGAGAAATGCAAATAAAACTCCACTGAGATACCATTTCACCACAGTTAGACTGGCCATTATCAAAAAGACAGAGAATAATAAATGCTGGTGAAGATGCAGAGAAAGGGGAACCTTCTACACTATTGGTGGGATTGTAAATTAGTGCTGCAGTTATGGAAACAGAATGGAGGTTCCTCAAACTACTACAGATAGAACTGCCATATAATCGAGCAATCCCATTGCTGGGTGTATACCCAAATGGATGGAAATCATCATGTGGAAGGGATGCTGCATTCCCATGTTTATCGCACTTCTATTTACAATAGCCAAGAGTTGGAACCAACCTAAATGTCCATCAACAGATGTCTGGATAGGAAAATGTGGTATATATATACAGTGAAATACTATTGCCATAAAAAGGAATGAAATTGTGTTATTCACAGCAACATGGATGAACTTAGGGAAAATTATATTAAGTGAATTATAAGCCAGGCACAGAAAGAAATGCTCCATGTCCTCACTCATAAGTGGGAGCTAAAAGAAAGAAAGAAATGAAGAAAGAGAGAGAATCACAATAATTCACTAGACTTTCAAAAGGTGAGAACAGAACTGAGGCCACCAGAGGTGGGAAAGGGGGAGGAGGTAGGGGGCTTAGTGAGAAATTGGTAAAGGTCCATAAGAAATAAGTACAATGTGTAAAGTTGAATATACTAATTATTCTGATTTGAGCACCACATATTGCACACAGGTGTTGATATTCAATGTTATACCCCACAGAAATGTACAATCAATTATGTTTTAATAAAACATTCAAATTACTTTTACTTGTACCATCACATTTGATCAAGTCTTTGTCCTTGAGTATGAAATAGTGATAATCACCTCTGAGAGACCAGTACATAAAACTATAAAGTGTATCAGCTGCTCTCTGACGGCTCTATTCAATCCACTAAAACTTCCAAGCTCCAGGATGTTTGACCACTGTGATTTGTATGGATATGCTCCCAGGGTCTGAAGGTGGTTAGTATGTATGATACTAAATGCTCTACTTCCACACTCAGTTTTTTCTTTCCTTTAAAGTTTGTCCCTCTTTGAAGGCAATGAATATTACAGTGAGAAGACATCCAGCCTGGCCTTTGGCTGACTTCACTAATTACTCATTGAACTCTCCCTCTGGGCATGGATATCACTTCAGCCTCCTTCTCAGGCCCCACTCTGGGAAGCCACTGTGATTATTTCTATTCTGGCTCTCAAGCCACCAACTGCTGGCTCTGGATTAATACAACTATCTCACATGGCAGATGGAGAAACTGAGGCTTGGAAAGTTGATATTGCAATCAGTGCTACTGTGAAGAGTCTCCTTTTAAAAGGACAAGGAATTGGAGACTCAGATAGAGTTGGGATACTTGGCCAAAATTCCAGGCCTCCTGAATCCAGTGATCTTCCTACTTAACGCAGGGAATTTCTGAGGAGAGTGAAATTTACATTTATTCTTTAAAAAAGATTAAAAGCAAGAAAAAGTATGCCAATGCCATTTTCTTTTTTCATCTGTAAGACCAATGTTTTCACTAGGACATTAAAAGTTAGAACAAAGGTTCTGACTTTAAATTTACCTTTGTATATTTTTCTGACTTAATATTTGTTCAGAGTGAAAGTTTATCCTGAGATTTTCCTAGTAATATTGTGTTCTTAAGACTTATTATTTTCCCATGTATTTTTTAAATTTAAGCAGACAAATTAAGAGGATAGCTATACCTGAGAGTTGAAGCTCCAAATATGATCTCCCCTAACTCAATAATATTGCAGTCTTGTCATGTCTCCTGAACTCCAAATATTTATCTTAGGGGCAATCTTTCTTTTCCTAGCAATTCAGGTCCAAGATTTAGTTTGGCCGGCAACCAAACCCTCCCATGTGACTCTGATCCCTGAATGACTGACTGCCTTTAAAAGACTCAGGCTTATTAAAGTGTGTGATTAAAACATGAAGGCAAGTGGTAAAATCATGGCTAGGGAGACCATCTGAATATATGGTCTACTTTCAAGAGAGGACTGATTTGAGGTCTATTAAAATGAAATTGTGTTTAGCCATAATGTATGGCAGTTGTGCTATGAGCCATGTCACAGGGCATTTTCATATGCATCGCAACACTGTATACATAAGGCATCACACTGACAGATTTGAGTGCACCAGCCCATCCCCCTCAGAGCTAACTCCTATTCAGTCTTTAACAAATGACCGACCTTTTGTTCCTAACTTACAGCCTTCTCTGGTCTCCAAGATGGGTGCATTTCCCATTCTGGCTGTGAGTATCTTTGCCATGACACTGATCATACTTGGATGTAAACGTTAACTTTTCTGAGAGATTATGAATTCCTTAAGAACAGAAAATGATTTTCATGTGTTTCTATTTCTCCAGTGCCTGATGTAATAGAAGGTACTCAATAAATATTTGTTGAATAAGTGATGATAAATTTTGGGTAAAAATTCATGAATTTATTCACTTTGTCAGTCTTCTGCCTGTGCATATCCCTATCATGGTACCTAACGTGTCTTCATAAATATTTAATGACTTACCTGTCACCTTACTATGTATGCTGTGAACACCTTCAGGGCAGGACCTGTAAGATATTCATCCCTGTTCCCCTGGTGCCCGTCCATGATGTGCCCTCCGTGTGTTCATTAAAGGCATCATGACTGGCAGCCACCTTCCTCTTCAGCATCATCTCACATCACTTCCACCTCTCATTCCACGTCAGGTGATGCTAAACACCTCCTAGGTTGCTCTGCTTTTTGCCTCTGAATATTCATACATGCATTTTCCTCTTCCACCCCGAAAACTCCTCTTCTCTCCTCACCTAACTCCTCTAATTTTCCTTTAGGTCCAGCTTAAATATCACACCTTTTGTAAAGACGTACATACCTGACCTGACCACTCCTCTTGGGTCAGGCTAGATGCTTCTGTGACATGCTCACACAGCACCCGATGTTTGCCGTATCATCACGTTTATTCTTTGTTACGCCTTTGTAATTTTCCTTTCTGAACTGTAAGGTCCACAGATCTTGCTCTCCAGTGATTCTCCAGCACACCCCACAGTGCCTGGCATGTGCTAGATACTTAATCAGCATTTTTTTAAGGAAGAGTATTTACATTTTCCACAATTCAGCCCCTACACTCCCTAATTTGCCACATTTCCTATTGCTGCCCAACTCAACTTCTGTATTCCACCAAATTTACAGTTTAGTTTTACCCTTACGGCTGTACCTGGAATGAATGTCCATGTTCTCTTAATTCTGCTTAAACCTCCAATAAATTTTCCTTGGCTTTATCAGCACCCACTAATCACCCAACCCTCAGCAATCTATTATATTCTCACTTGCACGACATGGATTATTTCCTGAGGGAATTCCACCTTATGTTGCTTGCTGAATGTGGCATCTGCCTCCCCAAGCAGAAGGCTTTACATTTCAGGTTCTTCTGCAGCACTGGCTCTACTCTATGGTGCCACCTTCACAAATCAGTTAGTTTAAGCTGAGCAAGACCAGACTCAATAAACAATCTAGTATTATTATGAATGTGTGAAGGGAAAAAGATGACATGAAAAACAACTTGTGAAAAAAATTTTTTTTTAATGTTTTGTTTTTATTGGTTATGAATATCCATGGGGTACAAAGCAAATTGTCACCATTCGTGCCTAAGATGTGATGGCCAGATCCATACTGGCAGCATGTCTATTACCACAAATTGTGATTAAACCCTGTGTCCCCCACACAATTATCCCTCAATTATTCCCAACCCCCCTCCACATCCTCCTTTCCCCACTCCACTTTGTATCCCTAGGTATGTTCTCTCCCTCTGCAAGTCCACTGCAACACTGTGGTCTGTCTTTCCTTTCTTCTTTATCTCTTATTTCCCACTTATGAGAGAGGACATATGGTATTTATCCCTCTGTACTTTGCTTATTTCACTCAACAAAAATTTCTCTAAGCTCATCCATGTTGTTGCAAATGGGAGAATTTCATTCTTTTTTATGGCAGAGTAGTATTCCATGGTGTATATATACAAAAATTTCCTTATCCAGTCATCCACTGTTGGACATTTAGTTTGGTTCCATATCTTGGCTATTGTGAACAGAACTGCGATGAACATGGGAGTGCAGGTATCCCTTCGACATGATGATTTACATTCCTTTGGGTATATACCCAGAAGTGGGATTGCTGGATCGTATGGAGGATCTCTCTGTAGTTGTTTGAGAAGCCTCCATACTGTTTTCATAGTGGTTGTACTAATTTACAGTCCCACCAGCAGTGTAGGAGCATTGCGTTCTCTCCACACCCTCACCAGCATTTGTTATTCTCCATCTTTTTGATTATAGCCAGTCTAACAGTGGTGAGGTGATATCTCAATGTGGTTTTAATTTGCATTTCCCTGATGACTAGTGATGTTGAGCATTTTTTCATGTACCTATTGGCCATTTGTATGTCTTCCTTTGAAAAATGTCTATTCAGTTCCATTGCCCATTTTTTAATTGGGTTATTTGTTTTTTTTTACTGTATAATTGCTTGAGTTCCTTGTATATTATGGATATTAATCCTTTGTCAGATGAATAGTAAGCAAAAATTTTCTCCCATTCTTTAGGTTGTCATTTCACTCTGTTGATTGTTTCCTTTGCTGTGCAGAAGCTTTTTAGTTTGGTATAGTCCCATTTGTTTATTTTTTTCTCTTGTTGCTTGTGTTTTGGGGCTCATGCTCATAAAGTCTGTGCCCAGACCTCATTCCTGAAGTGTTTCACCTATATTTTCCCTTAGTAATTTTACACTTTCAGGTCTTATACTTATGTCTTTAATTCATTTTGAGTTGATTTTAGTATATGGTGAAAGGTGCACGTCTAGTTTCACTCTTCTACATATGGACGTCCAAGTTTCCCAGCACCATTTATTGAAAAGGCAGTCTTTTCCCCTACGTATGTTTTTGTTCCCTTTGTCAATATCAGATGGCTGTAAGCCTGAGGGGTGATTTCAGCATTCTCTATTCTGCTCCACTGGTCCAAGTGTCTATTTTTATGCCAGTACCATGTTGTTTTGGTTACTATAGCTTTGCAGTATAATTTGAAGTCAGGTAGTGTTATGCCTCCGGCTTTATGTTTTTTGCACAGGATTGCTTTGGCTTTCAGGGTCTTTTGTTGTTCCATATGAATGTTGAGATTGTTTTTTTCCATTTCTGTGAAGAATATCATTAGTATTTTGGTGGGGATTGCATTGAATTTGTAGATCAGTTTGGGTGGCATAGACATTTTCACAATGTTAATTCATCCGATCAAAGAGCATGGAATGTCTTTCCATCATCTTGTGTCTTCTTTAATTTCTTTCAATAGTGGTTTGTAGTTCTCATAGTAGAGGTCTTTCACTCCTTGGTTAAATTGATTCTTAGGCACTTCATTTTCTTGTGACTGCTGTAAATGAGATTACTTCTTTGATTTATCTTTGTGTTAGCTCAGTATTGGAGAATGTAAATGCAAGTGATTTGGAGGCATTTATTTTCTATCCTACAATGTTACTGAAACTATTAACTGGCTCTAGGAGTTTTTTGATAGAGTCTTTAGGTTTTTCTATATATAGTATCATGTCATCAGCAAATAGGGACAGTTTGACTTCATCTTTTCCAATCTGGATGCCCTTTGTTTTTTCTCTTGCCTGATTGTTCTGGCTAGTACCTCCAGTCATGTTAGATAGAAGTGGTGAGAGTGGGCATCCTTGTCTGGTTCTTGTTCATAAGGGAAAAGCCTTCAGTTTTCTCCATTCAGAATCATACTGGCAGTGGGCTTGTCATAGATGGCTTTTATTGTGTTGAGATAATTTCCCTCTATACCTAATTTCTTGAGAGTATTTATAATAAAGGGATGCTGAATTTTGCCAAATGCTTTTTCAGCATCTATTGAGATAATCATATAGTTTTTGTCCTTGGGTTTACTGATGTGATGTATCACATTAATTGACTTTCGTATGTTGAACCATCCTTCCATCCCTGGATGAATCCCACTTGATTATGGTGTATAATTTTGTTGATGTATTGCTGTATTCTTATTGCTAATATTTTGCTGAGGATTTTTGCATCTATGTTCATTAAGGATATTGGCCTGTAATTTTCTTTTTTTGTTGTGTCTTTTTCTGGTATTGGTATCAGAGTTATGTTGGCCTCATAGAATGAGTTTGGGAGAATGGCTTCTGTTTCAATTTTTTGAAATAGTTTGAGGAGAATTTGTATTAATTCCTTTTTAAAGGTTTGGTAGAATTCAGCTGTAAAGCCATCCAGACCTGAGCTTTTCTTTGTTGGAAGATTGTTGATTACTGCTTCAAAGTCATTGCTTGTTATTGGTCTGTTCAGGTTTTCTGCCTCTTCTTGCTTCAGTCTGGGTAGTTTGTATGTGTCCAGAAACGTATCCATATCTTCCAGGTTTTCATATTTGCTGTCATACAGTTGTTTATAATAGTCTCTAATGATTTTTTGTATTTCTGTGGTATCAGTTGTATGTCTCCTTTTTCATTTCTGATTTTTGTTATTTGGGTCTTCTCTGTTCTTTTTTTTTTCTTTTTTCTTTTGTTAACCTAGCTAATGGTTTGTCTATTTTTATCTTCTTGAAAAACCAACATTTGTTTTGTTGATCTTTTCTATTGTTTTTTGGGCCTCTATTTCATTTAGTTTTTCTCTGATCTTAATTATTTCTTTCCGTCTACTACCTTTAGGATTGGGCTGTTGTTTTTCAAGTTCATTGAGGCATAGTGTTAGGTGGTTTATTTGAAGTCTTTCCATTCTTTTGATGTAAGCATTTCTTGCAATAAATTTGACTCTTAGTACTGCTTTTGCAGTATCCCACAGATTTTGGTTTCATGTATCTTTATTTTCACCAGTTTCTAGAAATTTTTTGATTTCCTGTTTAATTTCTTCTTGGAACCATAGGTCATCCAGGAGCCTATTGTTTAGTTTCCATGTATTTGTATAGTTTACAGGGTTTTGCTTGTTATTGATTGCCAGTTTTAGTCCATTGTGGTCTGAAAAGATATTTGGAATAATTTCATTTTTTTTTAATTTGCTGAGACGAGGTTTGTGACCTAATATGTGGTCTATCCTGGAGAATGTTCCATGTGCTCATGAGAAGAAGTAAATTCTTTAGTTGTTGGGTGAAATGTTCTGTATATATCTGCCAGGTCCAGTTGGTCTAACATGTAGTTTAAATCCAGTGTCTCTTTGTTGATTTGTTGCCAGGAAGATCTGTCCCATACTGAGAGAGGGATGTACAGGTCACCCACTATTAACCTACTAGGGCCCATTTCTTTTTTTAGGTCTAAGAGTGTTTGCTTTATATATCTGGGTGCTCCAGTATTGGGTGCATGTATATTATGATTGTTATGTCTTCTAGCTGGATAGATCCTTTTATCATTATATAGTGGCCTTATTTGTCTCTTCTTATGTTTTTTTTTTTTTGGTTTCAAGTCTGTTTTGTCCTTTGTAAGAATAGCTACTCCTGTTCATTTTTGGTTTCCATTTGCATGGTATATCTTTTCCATCCCTTCACTTTTAGTTTTTGTGTGTCTGTATATGTGAAATGGGTCTCTTGAAGACAGAATATATTTGGGTCTAGCTTTTAAATCCAATCAGTTAATCTGTGTCTTTTGAATGGAGAGTTTAGTCCATTCACACTTAGGCTGGTTATTGACACATATTTTTTAATTCCTGTCATTTAATTGCTTTCTGTTTATATGTTTTCAATGTCTTTTGAACCTTACTTCCCCTTTTATTTCTTTTTTTCAATGTTAGTTGGATATTTGAGGTGGCATGATTTAGCTTCTTGCTCTTTCTCACTGGCATTTTTGTTTTAACAGCAGGTTTTGCTCTTTCTAGTGTATCTGTGATAGTGACATACATTATTCAGATTCCAGATGCAGTATTCCCTTGAGAATTTCTTGCAGGGCTGGTTGTGTGGTGGTGAACTCCCACAACTTTTGTTTGTCTGGGAAATACACTATTTCTCCCTCATTTCTGAAGGAGAGCCTTACTGGGTAAAGAATTCTTGGCTGGCAATTTTTTTCTTTTTGTGTTTTGAATATATCATTCCACCTTCTTCTGGCCTATAGGGTTTCAGTTGAGAAGCCTGCTGTTAGTCTGATGGGGGTTCCCTTATAGGTGATTTGATGCTTTTCTCTTGCCACTTTTAGAATTCTCTCTTTGTCTCTGAGCTTTGCAAATTTGACTATAATGTGTCTTGGAGAGGATCTTTTTGGATTGCATCTGTTTGGGGACCTTTGAGCCTCCTGGATCTGAAGGTCTGCATCTCTTCCTAACTGTGACATTTTCTGTTATTATTTCCTTGAATAGGTTTTCAATACCTTTTCCTTTCTCCTCCCCTTTTGGAATACCCACAATGTGGATGTTAGAGCTCTTTAGTTTGTCTGTCTCACTTAGATTTTCCTCATTATTTAAAATTTTTTTCCTTTTTAAGAATTATTTTTGTCTGCTTGGGTTATTTCAAAAAGACCATCTTTGAGATCTGAAATTCTTTCTTCTGCTTGCTCTAGCCTGCTGCTTAAGCTCTCTGTTGTGTTTTTTATTTCAATGACTGGATCTTTCATTTCTAGTTCTGCTACATTCTTGTTTTCAGGTATTAATCTCCTTGTAAAGTTCCTCCTTCATATTCTGGATATTTTTTTCTTCTTTCCTTGTGTTCTCTAATTGAGTCTTCTTTTATTTCTTCGAGCTTTCTTAAGATCATTGCTCAGAATTCTATTTCAGACATTTCATGCTTCCCTGTTCTATGGGGTCTGGAATTTGAGCATTACTGTATTTCTTTGGTGGTGTCATATCTTCTTGTTTGTCTGTAGTTCTAGTATTTTTTCATTGATGTTTGGTCATCTGGTAGAGGACTTGCTTCTTCTGTTACTCTGGGGTTGGCTATGAGGATAAAGACGTCCTCCTCTATTTGCAGGCTCTACCGGTGATTCTTCTTATATCAATGTAGTCAAGTGAGTGATAGGATGCATATAGAGTGGCTCTGGCTGCTACTGTGGTGGTGAACTGTCCTTGTGGTGACAGAAGGTGTGGCAGTATCTATATTACACCACCTTGGCTCCTGTTCTAGCTTTTCATGGCTGTAGACTGAGCCACTGGTGTGTGCAGGTCTCAGCTTACCTCAGTGCCTACTGGGCCGTGTGTGCTTCCTTTCTCCCCTCCGCCCCCCTGGGCCTTGGATTGGATCCTGGTGACACAAGAGTCTGGTTTTAGCTCACCTTGGCAGCTGCTGGACTGTGTGCACTTCTCTTCCTCCTGGGGCCCTAGATGGAGCCCGGGCACCATAGGGGCATTGGCTTACCTCGGTGGCTGCTGGGGTTATTGGTGCTTCCCTCTGGACCTTAGACTAGGCCCTGGTGCTGCAAGGGTCTGGTCTCTGCTCACCTCAGTGGCTGCTGTACTATGCGTGTTTCCCTCCACCCCAGGACCTTAGACTGGGCCCGTGTGCCACAAGGGTCTTGGCTTACCTTGGCGGCTGCTGGGCTGTGTCATGTAAAATTGTTTTGATATTTCAAAAGAAACATCAACATAGTCATCCTGTGCAAAAACCTTCAGGATTATTTATTAGACCTCTTTGCCATTAGTTTATGGTTTTATGTTGTTTTTACTTTTTCCTTTTTTAATATTATTTTTTCTCTGTTTTAGGTCTTCACATTTCTAAATCTAGCACCAGAATAGACCTATTTTGACTCAAATTTCAGACCATTTTACACTATATTTGGAAACAGGAGACCTGAATTCTAGTCCTAGAAAGTGTCTAAGTAGTTCTGTCATCTTCTACAAGTTACTTGTTTTCTCTGTATCTCTACAATGAATGGTGATATCTGGATGGTCTAATATCCTAATGGCCAGGGTAAAGCTGGTGTGCCAATCCCAGCCATTCTTCCTTTGCTCTCCTTTCTCACATTTATCAGTCCATTCCAGTTGGTGCAGTTTTGTCACCACCCAGCCCTGTCCCCTTCATATTCTCCCCATCAGAATAGCCATCTTGGTGGTTTTCCACCAACCAACTTTAACTTCCCTCACACACTGTGATTCAAAATTTGCTCCTTCAAAACAACCTGCATAACTAAGTACCCTGGAAATGCCAGTTCTTTCTTTGCATATAGTTCATTTACTAGAATCTTTAATTTGCTGGTCATCCTTAGCTTCTAAGTCTGTGTCAAGTTTATAATGTGGCATTTTAAAGTGGAGGTTGAAACACCAGACTGAGTCCAGAGGAGGTAACCAGGATGGTAAAGAGTTAGGATGTCCCTCAGAGATGTAAACACAAAGAAGATATGAACACTTTGAATCTATTTCTTCAACTATTACACTGGTAGGGAGGGGTAGGCCCAACAGATGTGATGAGTAACAAGGAGGTCTGATGTAAAGAAAACCTTCTGGTGAGCCTAGAGAGCTCTCGGACCCACGAGGGCCCAAGTCGAGAGGGAGGGGTAGGCCCAACAGATGTGATGAGTAACAAGGAGGTCTGATGTAAAGAAAACCTTCCGGTGAGCCTAGAGAGCTCTCGGACCCACGAGGGCCCAAGTCGAGGCTGGGGAGCCTCTAGTGGGGGAGCCTGTGAGGCAGAACCTGCTCAGCTGGGGTTAGATGACTTCTGGGATCTCTCTCAATTCCGCATCCTGTGTTAATTATTAACAAATAATTATTGGATAACTATTTTTAAATTAAAAAATAACGTTTAATGATTTCTGATATTCCTTCCAAGCAATAAAACCTCTTTTTCACTCTCTAACACTTTACCAGGCTCCCAAACCACAAATATACCATTAAGAGAAGCCACGATTTTAGATGAAAGAGAAGTAAAATAATGACCTTTTAGCTTTAATATCCAGGAAAATGTGCCCTGATAACCACTTTTTTTTTCTTGAAGTCCGCAAAGAAAGAGACTTTAGCTCTGCTTCTCATCTGATTCCACAAATACTCTGTCCCCGGGGACCGAAACAGGAAGCTGCACTCTGATCCCTTCTCTGTGTTTTTCTATCTTTCATCTTCACACAGGCGTGTTACTGAAGGGAGGCAATTATGTACCATCAAGTGCTGCTGGAATATCAAAATATGGCTTAAAATGGCTTTTTCCCTCTTTAAGGGTACAGCACACAGAATTGTTTTTTGAGGTATGGCTCCTCTACAAACTTTTCTCTTTATTCACCACTTTCTTACAAACCCAGCATACAGCAATATGTTTTCCACTAGCTTCCCATGGATTTCTGCTGTTATCTGTCACTCCACACTCTAGATGAAAAGGTTTGCTTCCAATGTCTTTTTAAGATAAATATGCTGACTAAACTGTGCCTGTTCCAAAAATTGTTAGTAATTCTTCATCTCACGTTTTTTCCCTTCTAAAGTAAATGGCTGGTTGCAACCAATGAGAGTTTGATTCTATTTTTAAGGTGGAAGCTGCTCCTCTTCTGGAAGATTTTACTATCCTTTGGCATAGAGATAGACCTTAGTTTATTGGCCCAAGATGATTTGCAGCAAAATTGTGTCTGCATAACTGCAGAAATAATTAATCTCACTTTGGGGCTATCTGTCCTTGCTATCTGTTGAGGAATGGAGAAAAGTCTGTGGTGCAATTTAGCTTAGGAAATGCTGACACTGAGTCCTGGAGGCGGCAGATGGGAGACATGCTAGATTGCGGGAGTTATTGTTCCTTCAGTGGGTCATTGTCACTCATTATGAAGTTGGACCTAATTCTGAAGAGAGCTGAAGTACATTGAATTCAGACAGAAACCAAAGCCTCAAAAAGATGTTGTGTTCAAAGGCCAATGAAACCACAGGGAACATAGTGTGGTTCACATTTTCCAGCCCTTCCAGACAGGAGCCTTGTAGGATTGTGGTAAGAACGTGGGCTGTGGGTCAGGCTGCCTGGATTTAATTTCTACACCTTTTGCCAGCTGGTGACCTTCAGCACAGTTTTAACTATTCTAAACTTCAATTCATTTTTCTGTAAATTGAAGAATGTTAGCAATATTACATACTGAAGTTTTTGTAAGGGTTAAATAAAATAGTACAAGTAAAGGAATTATAACAGCTATAGTCTGAATGTTTGTGTCCCCCTTTGGATTCATATTTTGAAACCAAATCACCAGTGTGATCATAGTAGGAGGTAGGTCTGTTGGGAGGCAATTAGGTCATGATGGTGGAGTCATTTGAGGACACAGCGAATAATCATCATCTATGAACCAGGAAGGAGGCCCTCACCAGACACCAAATCTGCTGGTGTCTCTGTCTTTGACTTCCAGTCTCTGGAAGTGTGAGAAATAAATTTCTGGTGTTTATAAGCCACCCAGTCTATGGTATTTTGTTATAGCAGCCCAAATGGACTAAAATAATGACCAAGCCTGTCACACAGTAAATATTCAATGTCTCCTTTAAACCCCATTTTCCTCAGTTAAAATGTTAATCATCCTTGGTCTTATCCGGGGTATTGAAACGGTCACTCATCACCTCTGAAAATCTATCTTTGACAAATTTAAAGGAAACTGTCTTAAAAATGTCTTTTGGCCGTCCATCTCCAATGTCATCTTATTTTTCACTTTCTATGTTTCAGTGGGTGGTGTTGCACTTAAATGCTCATCTTCTGTAGCTATATAAAGGACACACACTTATGTTTACTTACTTTGAAGGTCTGGTAGTAAGTGTTGAAAGGTGTGGTAACAATATCTACGGTGGAGTGTGGAAAGCAGTTTGCTGGGTGAGGGGAGGTGAGACGGGTTTTCCTAAACACCTGAAATGCTTCTGTGAAAGCACAGATGGGTGTGAAAATTAGAGCACAGTTCAGGGTCCAAAGCCACACATACCAGCCAAACTCACATGGAGAGAACGAGGGTTTCACTTCATTTGGAAAATGTGTGTCCTTGCTTATGGGAGAGGCCAGGCACAAGTCTCACTGACTTGAGGCATCCCATTAGCACAACTAGGAAAGGAGAGCAGGTCCCTGTGAAAATTTGGAAAATGTGTGTCCTTGCTTATGGGAGAGGCCAGGCACAAGTCTCACTGACTTGAGGGATCCCATTAGCACAACTAGGAAAGGAGAGCAGGTCCCTGTGAAGAATGATCAGGGGCCTCTCTGCTCAGCAGGAGGGACATCTATGTTAGGTTCCTGGAGAGCAAGTGGCACAAAGTACCACTGCCACCCTTGGGTTAAGATCTTTAGGAAGGTGATAGGGTTTGGATGCATTGCTCCCCAAACTCATGTGGAAATTTGATCCCCATTGTAGCAGTGTTGGAAACTGTTTGAGTCATAGGGGCAGATCCCTCATGAATGGATTAATGCTCTTCCTGGGGGAGGAGGGGTAGTGAGTGAGATCTTGCTCTGTTAGTTCCCACAAGAGCTGGTTGTTCAATAGACGCTGCCCCCGCCCCCTTGCTTCCTCTCACCATGTGATCTGCTTGTACCTGCCGGCTGCCTGCCACTTGCTACCATGAGTTGAACCAGCCTGAGGCCCGTGCTAGATGCAGCTGTCCCAGAATCATAAGCCAAATAAACCTCTGCTCTTCATAAATTACCCAGTCTCAGGTATTCCGTTATCATAACACAAAATGGACTAATACAG
>NW_007727793.1:260987-273800 GCF_000696425.1 Galeopterus variegatus
GCTGCCTGCCACTTGCTACCATGAGTTGAACCAGCCTGAGGCCCGTGCTAGATGCAGCTGTCCCAGAATCATAAGCCAAATAAACCTCTGCTCTTCATAAATTACCCAGTCTCAGGTATTCCGTTATCATAACACAAAATGGACTAATACAGAAAGGATCAGTCATACCTCTCAGAATGTCAGATTATTTCAGCTGAGTAGGATTTGGAAGAACATCTATTCAAATTGTGCATGGAATAAATAAAGAGGCCAAGAGGTTGCATGGTCTATTAAAAAGATACCAGCTGATACTACCTATCTCTTCTACTAACTTTTTGTGTCCTTAGACAAGTCACTTTGGCTCTTGAGTCCTTATTTTTGTGCCCTGTAAAGTGGGACTAACACCACTTGCTCTAGTGTGTGAGGTTGTTTCAGGATAGAATGAGAGCATGACTGTGAAAAATACCTTTGGTTTAACATTTCCATTGCAATGAAGGCAGTAAAAACAGCTGTAGTAAGATTACCGGGCACTGCTAGGTGTGGATAGTAGCCTGGATTGTCAGTCTTCCAAATCTGACTTATGCCCAGGACAGGCTGACCATGCCTCTGAGTGTCTCCTGCACCAAGATGAAGTGTCCAAGAGGCTTCTGGCTGAGGCAATAGAAGCCTCTGCATTGGGGCATCTGCTTCCTGCTACTTCTTATATGGCACTTCGACAAGGATTTCCAGCAAAAAGATGATAATACAGACATAAAACTAATGCCATTAGTGTGTAAGACCTACAAGAGGAGGCATTTTGGGAAGAAAGGGGGAGATAGGGCAACTTTTTCATAACCAGTGGAAGGAAGTGGGAAGACTAGAGGCCTGCAGTGTCTGTGCCACTCCTAGCACAGTCGTGCTTCCAGGCAGCCTCTGAACAGTCTCCAGCATTGTCAAGTTAGACGGAGTGTGGACTCGAGAGCAGACATGCCAGGAATCAAAGTTATCTCCTGGCAGTTTTCATTTACTCATTCACTCATTAGTTAATTACTTCATGCACTCAACACATATCTACATTGCCAAGTACTTTTTCAAGCACTGGGTGTGAAATACTGAAGAAAACATTAGGATCTCTTCTCGTGTTCCAGTAGGGTTAATAGGCAGCAGAGCAAGCAAAAAATTGAATTAAAAAAATAATTTCATATATTGGTAAGTGTTCAGATGAAAATAAAACAGGAAAAATGTCACTTAACTTTCTTCCATCATCTCAGTTTTATTATCAGCCAAAAGGAATTTATAATATTCAATCTGCAAGATTCTTATGAAGAAGTTCTGAAGCACAGTGCTTGGTGAATAATGGGTATTTATCAATATCAGTTCCTTTAAACATTCTCTTCAAAATGGCTTTCCTTCTTGCTCCCAAGTTTATGATATGGGTGAAAACAAGTTAAAGTAAAATTAAGAGTGGTGTAGAGTCTGAAAGATACTGAACAAGGGAAAAAGTGGTTGTACCCATTTGACCTGATGTTTGGGGGAGGAAGAGTTATAGGTGGTTGCCTGTACATGAGCATTAAGTAGAAGCTTGAATATTAGCCAGCAAATCTACTTTTCTTTCCCTTATTGGAAGTTTCTCTGAGTTCTCCCCAGCTGGCAGTAATGAAGACCAGATCCCCACCTTTACCTCACAACTCCCCCCAAACCAAGCTCTATTTCTACATGTCTAAAAATCACTTTTACTATTCACGATAATGATAGTGCTGGCCACCATTTACTGAGCACCTATTATGTGCTAGGCCTGGTGCTTTACATGAGCCATCTTATTTAATTTTCAAAAGTGCCCTAAGAGAGGAATATAATTTTTGCTTTAAAAAAAAATTAAATGAAGGACTATTTTTTAGAACAGTTTTAGGTTTTCAGAAAAATTAAGAGGAAGTTACCTCTCATAGACTCCTATAATTGTACACCCCTTGTCTCTACACATGCACAGCCCACCCATTATCAACGTCCCCCACCAGAGTGGTACATTTGTTACAATCAATGAACCAACATTAGCATGTTGTAATCATCCAAAGACCATAGTCTACATTAGAGTTCACTCTTGGTGTTGTACATTCTGGGAATTTGGACAAATGTGTAATGACATGTATCCGCCATTACAGTATTCTAGGAGTATTTCCACTGCACTAAAAATCCTCTGTGATCCTTCTATTCATCCCTTCCCTCACCCCCAAAATGTGGAAAACACTGATCTTTTTACTGTTTCCATGGCTTCGTTTTCTCCCTTTTTAATAGATGGAATCAACCTAAATGTCCATCAATGGATAAATGGATGAAAACAAAAAACACAACTGTGGTATATATACACAATGGGATACTACCCAGCTATAAAAAAATAAATACATTATTATTTGAAGCAACATGGATGGAACTGGAAACCATCGTGTTAAGTGAAATAAGTCAGGCACAAAAAGTCAAATAATGCATAATATCACTCATATGTGGAATCTGAAAAACAAAGGTGATTCCCATAGAAGTAAAGAGTAGAATAATGGTTACCAAAGGCAGGGGATGTGGTCTGGCGAGAGGAAGAGTGGTGGTGAACTAATGGGTACAAAACTTGCTATCTACCCTAAATGAATCATTGTGCAGTATATGCATGTATCGAAACAACACACTGTACCTTACAAATATATACAAATAAACGTTAAAATATTTTGAAGAAAAGAAAAGGAAAAAAAAAAAAAACTTGAGAGGGTGTTTAAGATGCTCGACCTATGAAGGATGTGGCAAAGGTGCTGTGTGAAACTTCATCTTCTTGCTCTAGGTTGTCAGCTAGACACAGATCCTGATGCATGCTCTCATCTGTCTGCATCTTAGCTCATAGCTTCCCCTGGCTTTGTAGCTTTGTCTCGGTGTCTGCTTTCCTCCTACATCCCTGGTGTCGGCAGGTTTTAAAAAGGAAAGATTATAGTTAACTCTAACTTTGATGTAAACTTCTATGCCTACAGTGGTGAGGTAGGTAAAATTAGGCCAATATGTAACATCAGGGAGTAGTGGGCACTGTGGCAACTGGAAAACACAAATTCCATCTAAATGGGGCAGCTGGATACTCAGATATAATTCTTTGTTGCCATATGAGAAAACAAGTGCTGTCAGTGAGCCTTAACCTTGAGCTTTTATATAAAACTTTCTTATTTTTAAGACATTATTCATTCCAAACAAAACATACCTACACTCTCATAGGCTTCTGGTTTTGAAATTTGAGAATTCAGGACTAAAAATATTAGCTGGTGGATAGAGTGAATCTCAGATATAATCTAGTTCAAACCCTTCATATGGCAAGTGTCTCTCTGTGCTTATAATGTAATGTGAAAAGAGAAATAATGCATTCATGGTACTCTAGTTGGCTAGTGGCACAGCTGGGACTCCACCCCAATCTCCTAGCTCTCAGACCAGCTGCCCTCCTGCAGCACTCTGCCATTCTCAGTCACAGTTTCAGCAGTTGCATAATATGAACTAG
Organism: Galeopterus variegatus; assembly: GCF_000696425.1. Taxonomy (NCBI): domain Eukaryota; kingdom Metazoa; phylum Chordata; class Mammalia; order Dermoptera; family Cynocephalidae; genus Galeopterus; species Galeopterus variegatus. Next base: position 264,466 of record NW_007727793.1, read on the forward strand.
AAATAGCTTTCTCTATTGCTGATTGGATTTGGAGGTTAAAGAAGGTAGGATAGAAAAAAGATTGAATTTATAGGAATTATATGACTGACTCAACTTAGTATTTCTTAAGCTACTGTATAATTAAAATCACCTTTATAACATGTTCACTCAGTCTCAGGTACTCAATTTTTGAGAGCCATCACCTTTCCTACACAAATAAAAATCTTTTGTATTGCCTAGGGTAAAATAACCTACTAGTTGTTATATCCAACAATGCTAAAAGTCTCAACAGTGTACAATAGAACTTTCTCATTCACACGAATTCTAATGCTGATGTCCCGGGTTGGGTGGCTCTCCTGGGAGAAATTCCTTCAAGATTGAATCTGGAATCCAGACTCCTTCCACCCTAGGACACAATCGTCCTCACATATGGCCAGTAAAGAGGGAGGCTCACACCTGGGAGACTTTCTTATGGGGTCATCCTTGGAAAACAGTGTGTCACTTCTCCCTCATTCCATTGTCCAGAACTGGTGTCATACAGCCTATATCTAAATGCAAGGAGATGGGGAATACGTTTCCTTTGTTCCCAGGGACATAAAGAAATGGTTTGTTAGATGTATAATATTATCTCTATAAAGAACAACAAACAAACACAGGAACAAAGAAAATAAGACAAATATTCTGCAAATAGTTTTTTCCCACTGGAAGCTTGATTTTCTTTTTTTTTTAAATTAGATTTTTTCGGGGGGTTATGAATATTCATGAGATACAAAGCTGATTGTCACCCCTCATGCCCAAGATGTGAAGACCAGATCCACACTGGCAGCATGCCCATTACCACAAATTGTGTTTGTACCCCATGTCTCCCACCCAATTATCCCCCAACCTCTCACCCCCTCCTTCTTTCCCCCCAACTCCACTTTGTATCCCAAGGTATCTTCTCTCCCTCTGCAAGTTCTACACACCCCTGTGGTCTTTCCTTGCTTCTTTCTCTCTTAGCTCCCACTTATGAGTGAGCACATGCAGTATTTACCCCTCTGTGCTTTGCTTATTTCACTCAACATAAGTTTCTCCAGGCTCATCCATGTTGTTGCAAATGGGAGAATTTCATTCTTTTTTATGGCAGAATAGTATTCCACAGCAAGGGTGTGGAGAGAAGGGAATGCTCCTACACTGTTGTTGGGACTGTAAATTAGTACAACTACCATGGAAAACAGTACGGAGGTTTCTCAGACAACTGCAGATAGATCTTCCATACGATCCGGCAATCCCACTCCCGGGTATATATCCAGAGGAATGGAAATCATCACATCGAAGGGATACCTGCACTCCCATGTTCATTGCAGTTCTGTTTACAATTGCTAAGACATAGAACCAACCTAAATGTCCATCCATAGATAATTGGATAAGGAAGCTTGATTTCCTATGATTACATTATGAGCATCAAGTTCTGTGGCTGGAAACAGAATTATTGCTGCAAACCATGCTCAGCAGTAGGTGAAATCCTTTGCCTTAGCAAAAGGCAGAGGATGAGAATGTAAAATACTTCTCATCTGCCAGCCAGCTTCCAGAAAGGCATTCACAAGCATGGTAGGCCTAAAATTGCTGTGATCTCCTAGAGGTTGATTCTCAGTGAATAGATTCCAGAATCCAGAGGTCCAAAAAATCAGAGGCCCTTTCTGATTCTGTCTTAAACTTGCTTAGGGAGTGGGGTATGGAAATAGTTGGCCATTTTCAGAGAATGCACCAATCTCTCCCTGCTGGAAACTCTTGCCTTATAAAGACAGTATACTCTCCTAGATCCTGGGAGTCTTGGGGTTTTGTTTTATATTCAGAAATTTTCCCCACCAATTTTTGGAAACAAGCACTGATGTATTTTACAAGGCTGATGGAGAAAAATTAGTTAAGAAACATGGGAAATAAAATGCCCCATGTGTAAATACAGTGGCTATAACCAGAGGGAAAACATCACAATCATCTTTAATTAAGAATAAAACCACTAAACATCCTTGTACAAGAATATCATATTTGTAGTTAATATGCAGATTAAATCTCAAAGCTCCAGATACACTCTGAATTGAATTGCTTCCTGCAAAGATGAAGCATCCGTAATTGGGTTCATCTCAGGAATAGTAAGCCGAGTTTACTCTGATCTACCTCTGTGTCAGGGCAGTTGGCCCACTGTGACCATTTCTCCTCGTGTCTCTGTTTCTAGGTTTCCAGGCAGATTCCCTCCAGAATAGTCTAGAGGGAACCTAATGCTGAGAATTCTGAAATTCAGAATCAAGAATCTTTTTTTTTTGTCTTTTTTCGTGTCCGGCAATGGATCGCAACCCTCAGTGTCCCGCCTGTACTGGACCGGGACCGGCAACGGGATCGCAACCCTCGGTGTTGCTCCCGCACCTCACTCAGCCAGTGAGCGGGAACCGGTCTGTATGTGGGATCTGAACCCTCGGCGGGAGCGCCGCCGCGCTCCCAAGCAGCGCACCGTAGCAGTGCGCCACTGGGCTGGCCTAGAATCAAGAATCTTAAAGCCTGTATTAGTCTGCTTGGGCTACTGTAACAAGTACCAGAGATTGTTTGGCTTAAACAACAGAAATTCATTTTCTCACAGTTTTCAAGTCCTAGTTCAAGGTGTTGGCAGGGGTGACTTCCTCTGAGACTTCTCTTCTTGTCTTATAGATGGTCATTTTTCCCTTTGTCTTCATATCGTCTTTCCTCTTTAGCTGTCTGTCCAAATGTTCTCTTCTTATAAGGAGACCAGTCATATGGGATTATGGCAGCCCCCAATGCCCTCATTTTAACTTAACTACCTCTTTAAAGACCCTATATCCAAATAAGGTCATATTCTGAGGTACTGGGGGATAGGACTTTAAGTTATAAGTTTTGGGGGGGGCACAAAACTTAGCTCGTAACAGAACCCCATTTTCCAGTCTGTGGACAGTGTTCTATGAGATATTACTAAATATTCTCAAAGGAGAGAGGCTAAAAGGTTAAAGAAAAACTTCATATGTGTTATGAATACTACAATACCTGAGACATTCCCTTGGATTCTTCAGTTCTCTGAGCCCATACATTTTTTTTTTTGGCATAAGTGAGTTTGAGTTTGGTTTACTATTGTTTGACATTTGAAAAACTCTGACTGGTTTATAGAAGCCCCTTTTCTAACATGTTGCCTCCCATTGACAAAGACATTTCCTCCGAACTCTCTTGAACCTAATTACTACTGTCTAATCCCTTGGTTTTACCTTGGGTGCCTAATGCTCCTCTCCTTGAGGTTTTTAAAATTTATTTATTTATTTTATTTTATTATTATTATTTTTAAAAATTCTATTCTTCCTTTTATCTTCCTAGGATCTTCCTCTATTTGCCTGAAGCAAGGATGAGGTTGGTATAGGACCCCTCCCCTATTACGATTAGTTGGAGATGGCTTGAGAAAGTGAGTTAGGAGTGCTAAGGGATGTTGAGAAGGCAGATATACAACAGTGTTATTTGCGTACACAATCACTGCTCTCTCAAAATTTTGTTCAAAGTTAACCTTCTCTTAGAAGGCTTCCAAGTTTAATTTCATCTCTAATGAACAAATCATGCCACGTCAGATAAAATCACCACTTAGTAGTGATGGGTTTGGCACAAAATCACCTGAAAGGAGAATAGGAAACCACTCATACTGCCATCTGGTGCCTCTTCAACCCTGTGTTCTCACCCACCTCTCAAACACTCTATTGGCTCTGCCAAATTGTCTTTCTGTAAGCATGAAGATGGGATATGAGACGAAGGTGTATTATCCTTAGAGCTCATTCTGGGATCTGTCTTCCATAGATTAGAGCACAGTGATGTAATTTTGACTCTTATCCCCCTCAGACAACATTAGCTTAAGTATAGATTAGAGCTCAGTCTTTCTGACTCACAGTGCCACTATCTGGATCCTAGATAGTTATACTAACACTTATTACAGAAAGAAAACTATTTCTACAACTACTACCTGATGACTACCACTCCTATATTAGTTGTCAGCTTCCTTGCTGCCCTGGGTATTCAGAATTCTGTTCTACAGATGAAGACACTGTGGATGAGAGTTTGAATTATGTAAGGTCACCCCTGCAGGCCATCAGTAAGTGGTAGGGCTGATGTCCAAACCCAGGCTGGGCTGACTCTCAACACTACATTTATCCTTGCCTCCTGTCCCTACTCCCACTGGCAGAGAACACAAACCCATCCCATGTGTCAGGGAAGAAGGTTCAGGCAGTCCTGTGCCATTCGGCATCCAGCATCCAGCATTAAGCCCTTTCTTGGCTCCTATTAGGGTTTACAGAAATCTGCCCTGTGAATAACCTGGAACTGCCAAGAATGCAATTCTCAGAAACTCCTAAGTTTAGCCAAGTTAAACACAGGTTAAGTTATTAAAAGGCAGGATGTTGTTTTTAAGAATTCAAATGGTTAGCTGGCTCTTCTTTTTAGCAAGCTTAAGATTAATAAAGGGCAAATTGCAAGGCATGTTTTATATGCCCCATTAAACTGGTGGGATTAAGTGTGCACAAAAAGTAATTGCCTTTTGATGTGAATAAAGCACAAAAAGCCCAGACAGAGGAAGCTCGCTCTCTAATTTACAGTTCTATAGGAGACTCTCTCTGCAATTATCCTCTTAGCGTCAAAGAGCATAATACACAGTAATGCTGAAAAGTACACAGCACAAAAGTCATTGTGCCTTTTTACTTTTCTAGGAGAAACTCTTCTGTCTTCCAGTCAGGCTCTGCAACTTCACAGTGCTGTTGGAGATTATAGCAAAGGAAGTCAGACAGTCCTGTGGGATTGGATGCTCACTGATGTCTCCCCAGAGTACAAGCAAAAGGCTTTCAGGACTGCTTCCTCAGCACCCCGTTTCTGAAATGCCATCCAGGTTTCATTTTGAGCATTTGTGACTAATCAGATTCACCTATGCCAATGCTTCAACTACTTGGAAGTCATAGTATAAAATCAGAGTCTTGCAAAGGACTTAAAACTTGGATTTCTCCCTGTACGTCTAAATAGTTTGAATTTGCCCAGAAAAATCCCAAGGGATTAGTGCAAAGGAATGAATAATAGCCCAAAGAAATCTTTTAAAAAGAAATAACTCCTGGAACATTTAAAAATGCAATGAAAACTCTAAAAGGAAGTTCGTTGAGAGAGATGAATCTGAAGAATAAGATATGTTGGGTTAATGAGCTTTTACAAGTGTTGTTTGTGTTTCAGTCATTGTTATTGAAAATTTCTCTCTCCTTCATAAAAATACAGCTGAAGTTGTTAGCCATTATGCCATTGGATGTTCTTTATTCAAGGCTGTAGATAATAAGTTCCTGTTTAGGTTTGACCTCTTCCCCTCTTACCCCAAAGGATTCCTAACTATACACTTTTTTTGTTTTGTGGGGGGGAGGGGCATAATAATCAAAACCTTAAAGGCACATTTATAGCCCAAGAGTTTCAACATACTCTATTCCGAAGCTTAAAAGACTCGCTTCTGTCTGATGGACTCTCTTCTATCTCACTCTTAAATGTATTAACTTGTACTATGCTTTAATCCATACATTGTCACAATCCTTTTAAGAAGTCAAACTGGGTCCAAATCTTAAATTCAATTTGTTGCTGAAAATCTATTCAGCAGCAGGAATCATGGAAATATGAGGATTGGAATGGGCTTCAGAGGTCACCTGATCTAATCCCCATCAGAACCTTGAATTCCTTCCAGGCATCGCTTTCAAGAGCCTGCTTCACACGTCTGAAGAGTCTATGCATGCCCACCCATTCTGCTTCGAGTTTCACTTGGTCACTTAGTGGTCTATTTTGTAAGCTCTTTGATGGTGGGGACCATAAACCAATAGCACCTCATTCGTTTGGATTTATCCAAACTTAATAATTTTTTATTGATTTGAGTCAAATGCCAAGCCTCCTGGACAAGTCAAATAATAATATTTGAGTTATTCATCATTGATAACTGTGGTAGGCAGAATACTAACTCCCCAGTGATATCCACATCCTAATCCCAGAACCTGGAAATGTGCTACCTTACATGGCAAAAGGAACTTTGCAGGTGTAATTAAATTGAAGATCTCAAGATTGGGAGATTATCATAGATTATCACAGTGGGCTCAATCTAATCACACGAGTCTTTAGGAAAGGGAGACAGGAGGGTGAAAGTAAGAGAGAAGAAGATATGATGATGGAAGCAGAAGTCAAAGAGGAGAGATTTGAAGATGCTGTGATGCTGGGCTTGAAGATGGAAGGGGACCACAAGCAAGGAATGTGGGTAGCCTCTAGAAGCTAGAAAAGGCAAGGAAACAAATTTCTTATACAGCTTTCAGAAGGGGCATTGTTCTGCCAAATTATTTTTTTTAAGCCTACTTGGGAAGGCTGACCTCTAAATAGAAAGATAATAAATTTGTGTTGTTTGAAGCCACTAAATTTGTTACAATGGCAGTAAAAAACTGATAAAGTAGTCTTGGCCAGCCAGAGGTCGTCATTCTTAACCTTGGGCTCACTACGGAGTCCTATAAGAAAAGAAGAAGTGAAAAAGATGGAGTGGAATTTGTACTGACTGGAAGGCATGGGGTGGGATGTTTTTAGTCCTGTAGAAGCTTCCTAGTAAACAGTTTTTAATTGTTTGCCTTTTTCTTAGCCCAAAATCAAACATACAAAAATTTTCAGTTATTTGAGGATTCTACTTGTCAGTCATTCCAGAGTTTCATTTATTTTTTCTCTTCACAACTTCTTAGTGTTATGTAATACATCCTGTGTGCACATGTATGGCTAATGCTAGACACGAAGAACTATCTATGTATAAAACATTTCAAATTTTTAACACTGAAAGAAAAAATGGAATAGAAAGGTCTTTTAAGATTTTAATTAGTATCCTTAAATCATTTCCCAGATGTGAGTATAAATTTAGGAAATACATTATCAGACAAAAGATGGGGCTATAAAAATAATTCCTTCAGAAAAATTACCATTCTATGTTTCAAAATATGTCATTTAACTCACAAAATTAATTGCACTAAAAGGATGTATTATTCCATGAAGTTAATTATGTTGAGCAGAACTGCACACAAATAGGTGGAGAGTGGGGGACAGGGTGGCAACTGCTGCAGATGACAACTCTGATCTGATCATCAACATCTGAATCTGGTTAAACTGGGATTCTATATCTGCATTCAATCCTAACTGGAAAGAAAACAGGGGGCATGGAATAATCTGGAAGTCTTGTTCATGATTCAAGCTAGACTTGTGATTAGGCTTGTTTGCTTTAATTTAATCTTTGAAGAAGAGACTACAAGGAAAATACATTTGTGAGATTCATGGTTTAAATAATTTAATGGGATGATTTTGTTTTAGTGATCAAGAAACTCAACTTAAACCTGTAATGACCCAGTGAGATAATCAAGGATTCAAGAGATGCAGAAAATGGTCTGCAGGGATGAGAAGAGACTGGCCTAAGGTCGTTTAGCTGCCCTTGCCTCCTGTCCTTTCTGCCTTCAAGGGAAAAAATTCTGTGAAGCCGAAAACATCAAACAGTGTTTTCTTGCCAGTCAAAAAGAAAGCATACATCGGAGACAAGATGTTGAGTAAGGAGGAAAACTACACACTATTTTACTTTCTGGTGCCCCCCTCCATACGCTTGTGGATACAGGCAGAGCATCCCCCTCTCTCATTTTGAGAATTTGCTTTACTCATTCCCTCCTCCCTGGCATCCTTCATGCTGTGTCCTTGCCTTGAGTGTTTCAACACTGTACCTGCCAGATCAGATCTTCCCAGCTTCCAGGTCTAACTGATCCACATTAAATCTTCTCCAGAAAGCTTTCATTGCCTGTCCCTTCTCTGGTTTCCTATTGAGCATAAGTTTTGGATCACACAGTTTGAAAATTGTTGTAGCTTGTTTGGAATACCTTTGTAATCACCACTCAAACTGTCCCTGCCCAGAGTCCATGGTGAAGGGGAAGCTTCAAGTAGTCACAGCATCCTGATCAGATTTCTTTCCTAGGAAGTTGGGCAAGGAGGCTAGCACTGACCTCCATCAGTGGTAGGGGTTTTACATGAAAATTCTTGTGGATTTAGTAATGACTCAGCTATACTTGGCTAAGTTGGAAAAAGAATGAATTATAGAATAAGACAGAGATAGAAAAAATTTTGAAGACAAAATCGAACACCCCATAGGAGAGAAAGGATCTGAGAAGTGAAGGTGAAGTGAGAGAGATGGAGAACCACTCTCAGTTCCTGGTTTTCCCGTGCCCAGTTCAATCTCTGCAGACCCGACTACCCATCCTGCCCTTAGATGAAGGTTCGATATCACACAAACTGAGTTTGCATCCCAGGTTCATTTCTTGTCTGTGTAAACTTAGACAAGCTACTTAGTAATTATAGGACTCAGTTTTCCTCTCTATAGAATGGGGATATTAATATGAGTAGAACATATACCATGATTTGTTTATAGGATTAAATAAGGATAGAAGTTAAAATGCTTAGCACAGTGTGTGACATATTAAGTACTCAAAACTATTAGCTATATCTATTGATATTTTATTATGGTTCTTATCCACATCTTTTCTGTGAATTTCTCTTTTACTCGTGGTAGCTTGAAGATTTTTTTGCAAGCTAAAGAGATTTGAAGGTGTAGTGCCTTGTACTAGTTGTTTTACCTATTAGACAGAGTTCCCCTACAAATACTTCAGTGGCAGACACTGTTCTTTCTAATTCCCTCAAACCCTTGAGAAAGTCTGACTTAGAAATTGGGACATAGTAGACACCAAGTGAATCACTATTGAAACCTTCTGAAAGCCTCTATCCTATGCCCTGCCTTATCTGCCAATACTGGTGCCATCCAATACTCACTGCTTCTGACCCCTACTTCTCATATCCACAGAGAGAATGGCCATAAACTGAGGTAGAACTTCTTCCTCATCAACTCTATTGGTGATAAAAGGCTTTAGTTTTAGACCAGATCCTCTAATTTTGGACCTACAATCAAGGCACTGTCTCCTACAGTTCCCATTAATCAGAGCAGGTCTTTGTCTTCAACATACTGTAATGTAGTCTACAGATATAGTGAGCCAGATCTGAACCAGCCTTGAAAAGTGCCAGTCAATACATAGCTGTCTAAAACCACATATAGTCCAGACCCTTGGTGTAATATGTCAGAAAATCTAAATCACAGCTAGTCAAAAGGCAATATCCCCAAATAGATCAGATATGGTTGGATTACTCAAACAATATCTCCTGTAATCTATTTCTTAAACTGACTCTACTTTCCTCTAGGTTGGATTTATTCTTCAATAAGCTCCCCCAATTAATATCAAGAGTGGTCACCAGCAACCCTAATCATGTGCTCT
>NW_007727793.1:274826-276315 GCF_000696425.1 Galeopterus variegatus
TTCAATAAGCTCCCCCAATTAATATCAAGAGTGGTCACCAGCAACCCTAATCATGTGCTCTATCAGCTTTATACTCCAATGAAAGATTAGAACTCTTACTTAATAGTTCCAGCAAAAATTCCTGGAGTGACTGTCACTGGCCTGGTTTGGGATTACATACCTATGTCTGAGCTTTAAATCAGACAGGCTGGAAACATGCCTCCAACCCCAGCCTGTCAAAGCCAGGGCACAGAATCAACCCCTTGAAACTACATGGACTAAGACTAGGAGAGTATTTCCTGAGAGTTTCCTGAAGACAAATCAGAGTGCTGTCGTGTAGAGTAGGAGAAAGGGGTTCTGAGGAGACAAAAACAAGGGTTTGACTTTGCCCTCCCTGACCTATTATCTCCTACTCCCCACCACTTCACTTTTACCTTTGTTACACCTCATTTAGCTCTTGGCCACTGTGCACCTATGATCTGCCTATGCATTCTTTGTTTATACCATTTTGTCTTTTCCCCTGCTTCTCAGATTCTCTCTCTGCCTGCCCCATAGTTCCTAATTTTCTGCCACCTATATCTCTCCTGTACCCTTGTTCCCTCCCAAAAAGTGAAAATTGAGTCCTCTTCAGCCTGCAGCCCTCAGCTTCTGTATATACTTTATATCCTCACGGCAGTCTATACTTCACCTTTTTCATTTTCATTTTGCTGATCTTAACTTTTTTCATGCAGGTCTTCTTTGCTAAACTGGAAGCTCCATGAGTGGTAAGGGGACCGTATCTTGGACATTCAATACTGAATCACCAGGACTTCATGGAGCACCTGGCACATAGGAAGTGCCCAAATATTCTTTGTTGGATAAATAAATAAACAACCCTAGTGGGAAAAGTTTCTATGAATTTGGCAACACACATTTTGCTTTTCAAGATATATTCTCCTAATGAGCCCTAGGAGATGACTATGAGTGATTGGGGTCAAGACCAATGAATTCTTACAACCACCCTAGAGAATTCATGATTTTAGGAGGGTAAATCAATAGGCATCTTATGGAACTGTAAATTTTCAAACAAATATGCAGATTGACAAAATAAATGTAAATTGGTTGCTTAAAATGTGATACAAAACCATAACTCTTCAATAGTGTCATCATGAAAGTCACATATTATTTAGTAAGAACTTATGTAAAAATTAAGATGATTCTACTTACTAATTTGTATTTGGCATCCACTGGATGTCAATGAGTTTGACCTAAAAACAGAGAAACCAAGCAAAAGCAACTACCAACATTTTGTACTTTTAGAAACATTTTCCTTCAGGTATTTGTAAAAGAAATCGCTTCAGTTGGATTCAGTTCATAAGCCCTTTTTCATTTAACAATGCTTGAAGGCTTTCTGGTAAGTCACCCATGTAATTATACGTGTCTGCACCATGTTGCCTCTCTAGCCCTACTACTGGAAAAAGCTAAGTACATAAAACCTATAGTTCACTGAAATAAATAAATAAATAAATAA
>NW_007727793.1:276603-288324 GCF_000696425.1 Galeopterus variegatus
AAATAAATAAATAAATAAATAACTCAGCTTCTACAACATGCTGGACAAAACAGCCCTGGGTTATTTTATTCATTCACCAGAAAGCTCACTTTCATCTTCCAGGGAGCACTAAAGAAATTCAGTGACCCCCAGGAGCATCTGCATATACATCCATCCAGGCTAGGACCCATTCTAATTATCTGGGCAAGGGGAGAAGCTAATTAAATAGGCTCTGGCCCTGTGGTGTTTCTGCATTCTCATTCTTAAGTTCTTAGTGTTCTATGTGATGGTCACAATCATAAACAGCATTGATTTGGGGTATATCATTTAGAGATGGAGTTTTGCTGAAAAAAAAAAAAAGAAGAAGAAAAAAAGAGGGAGAAAAGAAGGACACAGAAATAACCTCTTTGAAAAGACAGATAGGAGGGTACTTTAAAAAGTTCATGGTAAAATAAAATTGAAAGATAATATGAATATTTCCATGAATTTTTTGAAGTACCTTGTTTTATTAAGATGCAGATATATATGGATATAATACACATATATATGAACAAGCACATACACATCTATTATATACACATGTTATGTGTGCATGTGTCTTAAGATCAAAAACTGGCATTTACTGTGATTAAAAGAAGACATAAAACTCTTTGGATACAAAATTTAGCCTTCTGTATACACATTTCAAATTTATTTTGGTTGGGCCAAAACAAAAATTAACTAAAAAAAAAAAAAAGTAAAGGAAATTTGGAGACAAACCCAGGTTCAAGCTTCTGCTAAACTACTCAATTTCTGATTCTGTAGCAAGTATCAATTTTTCTGAGCCTCAGTTTTTTCATCTGGAGAAATGGGTGAGGAAAATACCATAAGAAATATGAGGAAACATGTATTAAGCTTAGAGTTCTACCCAAATGCTAGTAATACCAATGGAAGGTTGGATGCAGGGAACAAAAGACGCTACTATCTTTGAAATGTAAATTGGTCATAAACAAGCACACAAGGCAAAGTTAAAGTCAAATGTTCTAAAGGCTTTTTTTGAGTAATAAAGGCATCTCTATATCTGTATTATGTAGCTGTATTGAGAGAGAAATCTTTCATCCAAAATTCATAAGTGGGAATCACCACCTTTATAAACTGGCCAACTAACTATATTTAACATATTTTTTAAAATTATAATTCTGGGCTTCTCCAGTATGACACATCCCCACCTGATAATAAATATGTTGGAAAAAACAATGAAGTTCAAACCTAAAATAAAAATTTGAGTTTAAATGCATCCTGCCACTTACTACCAGGAAGAATTCAGACCAATAATTTAACCTGTGAGCTAAAATTTCTTCATTTGTGAAAACTGTTTTATTTATTTTGGGGCAAAATTACTTAGAGGAAAGAATGAAAAGGTGAATATGATAAGACCTAAAGTAAGATTGTTATGGGTGAGGGCAGAGAATGAAAACTCAGTGTGAAAATTCAGATGTTCTCAAGAAAGAAACAGGAAACAATGAAACTGAAAAATAAATAAAAAGTACATTTGAGAAGACTTAAGGGAGAGCTAAAAAAAAGATATGCTACTGATGAAAAGTATTCACAATTTTAAAAGCAGAGCTAATGTAAAGGGACCTTATCTACTCACATACTGATATATTTTTCTAAATACCACATAAAGGAAAAGATATATGCATTTACATACATATGATGTCTAAAAATACATATATAGTATTACGGGAAGAATTGATCAGGATTGAAATCTATCATATACTGAATGGCAGAAATGTATTAACTTAAGCAACATGTTTGTATTGTGTTTAATTAGAGGATTTATAGAGGTAAAATTATGCCATTAGGTGAGATAGATAGTGTAAAATTCAAAGCAAAAAAAAAAAAATGACTAGGACAAGGACCATCTCTTTACATTGCTAAGGAAGACAAGAGTCTTGAGTCTTGTGAGCACCTAAAAGCCATCTTTAATTCAATGAGTAAAAACAAACGAACAAAAGAACAAACATACTTCATCGAACATTCTATATGCCCAACATATGACTGCACTTTACGTACATAAAATATACCATAAAAAGAAAACAAATAGAAATCCTGTCCAAGATGTAAGAATATGCAGAAATATAATGAATGCCTATTATATAGCATAGACTATGCTAAATGTTCTTACATATGATATTGTATTTAATTGCCACAATAATATGTTAATGTTTGGCTAGGTTGAAAGTGCACGAGTGTAAACTGCATGAACAGTGCACTTTCCACTCTTCAGGGTGCTAAGCAATAGGGAATAGACTCAAAAAGATCAAGCGAAACCCAAACATTGATTTTATTGATGGGTAATGACATCCCTAAAGAATAAGGCATCTGCTGTAGCTGGATGGGAGGGCCTGGTGGGGAATTGAGGCCAAAGTGAGGGTCTCCTCTCCACTTTCAAACCTAAAATTGGGGGCCCACCTGTAGCAAATTCTAGGTCTACAGAGTGGACTCCGACTTTCCCAGCCAGCTACAAATGGAGTAGGCATGCCTTGCAAAGCCTTGTAAAAGTTCACAGCGAATAAAACTCCAGTCCCTTCCTCATACATGGCCTTGCCCAGGTGTGCTTGAGACTTGGCAGTAGGAGGTAGAGGCAGAGCACCCACTTCACTGAGCAATCCTGGCCCAGGAGAAGAAGACAACATGACTGAGTAGTCACTTTTAACATAGTAACTCTACTCAAGGGTGAAGCATGACTCCCCAAAGGCGATTTTTTCAATTGTAAAAGCAGATATTCCTCCCTCAGTGATGACAGTAAGTAGATGCAGAGCTATAAAAAAGAAACTTCCAGAACACTTTGGCAAAGGGAAATATAAGGTTGAGTTTCATTTTTTTTGGTGGCCAAGCCAGGAATGTGGCATGAAGAAGAGAGGGGTGTCTCTTTGCAGAACCCATCAAAGTCAATAATACTATTACTCTCACTCTCCACAGAAGGAAGCAGAAGATGAGAATCATTATGTGACTTGCCCAGAGTAACACACCTAATAAGCTACCACATACACATAAGACAATTATAAAGAAGCTAGAACCTAAACGGCATGATATTGACTGGAAGTAAGAAAAATGAGCGAGGGATGCATTGAGCAAGTTAAACTGGCCTAGACGCTTGGATAAAAAAGAAGATGGTATAAGCAGCGTAAGTGCAGCACAGACAGGTGGGATGAATACTGTGCATCAACACAAACAACATTCAGGACCCTCCCAGGTAAGCAAATACCAAAAACTGCTTGGAGCCATTGAAATCCCAAGAAATTAAAGAGCTAGATACCTCAAAGGACATTGCAAATTGACAAATGGTAAATATTGTCTGTACAGCTCAGTGGAAGAAGGTTAAAAGAGGAGGAATACAGATAAAGGAGACCTGGCCATACTCTGATACTTATCCATTTTACATTGAGGGAATCACTATTTTTTTTTCTTATCTCGCTGTGTAAGACAAAATCAAGGTTTCCTTTCCTCAAGTACAAGCTTTTCAGAGGGTCTTTATAGCATTGTCTAATCAGATCCATCTAAATGTGAAAATGATCTTTGTATAATTGAGAATCACAAAGATATCAGAACAAATGAAAAACAATAACAGAGAAAGAAAGGAAGGTGAAAAAAGTGCTCTATTAAACTTCCCTTTATTACTTATACATTAAAATAAAGAAATCCATTTAAAAATTTAACATACAAATGATAGTACCTTTTTCAATAAAAATCAGTCCCTAATATTGTCATGAGAGAAAGATAATAATTCTAAATGGTCACCTGTATCATTTTCAGTACATACAAATGGTACATTCAATATGGGAACATCACAGCAAAATATGCCATAATGAGAAAACACAGGCACATTACACCCACAATCCATTACATTATTATGATTGCTTTGCATCTATTCCATATTTAGAGGGAACATCTCTCATCTTAATGTGTCATCCTTCTGCTTAAGGACAAGATAGTCAATGGATGGCAGCAATACAAAAACAGCAAAACAAGAAATTAAGAAAAAAAAAGCATAGCTATCAAACTTTGGTTATGTATGTACTATCAAATTCTGAAAGCTGCAACACAGCATTCTAGGGTCTTTTAGAGGCCAACATGAGTCAGCATCCACAACTGTCTTTTTGTGACCAGCAAAGAGTCAGGTGTACAAAATCATCAAAATGTGACAGAAGCCATGATATTGCATCAGGGACCAAATCAACTTCCGTAATTTCTGCAAACAAACTACAGGTGGTGGCTGCAAGTCAGCATCTATTCTTGCACACCACTTGATCTCCAATACTAAGTTCAGGCTCTGGTACATAATAACCCCTTCCATAAGTCTCTGTTGAATGAATGTTGAGAGGTGACTTAAAACTGAGTTCTCACAGAACCAGAGGAAACTGGTGAGCAGAGAACTGTGCTTAGGACTAGAAGTAGAGCCAGTGCCATGCTACAGTGAGAGCTGGAGTTGAGTACAGAATAGGACTGCTCAGGAAAGGTAGAGGTCATTGTACAGATAAGTCAATGGAATTTACCTCAATAAAAGGTTAAGGCCTGAAAGGAATAGTACACTGAGTACCATAGACACAGGCAGACACCTTCCAGAACCCGTTAAATCCAGTACAAATGACAACATCTTGTTCAGCTCAACACAGAAACTTTTATTATGTGTATTTACTATTTATAAAGTACCACTAGCACTAGTGTACAAAAAGATAAATGAAGTGTGAGTCTCCTTCCTCCTAAGGAGTTTTCAATCTGTCAGAATAGACAGGCATTTAATTATTGATGTTACCATCATGCAAATTGAAAATTGTTGTAGATAGAGGTGCATCCAAACCATGACAGAACTTGAAAGGAAAGACTGATTTGATTTTGATCTTGGCAATCTAGAACATCTTTAACAAGTACATGAGATCAGCTAGCTCTTAAAGAATAAAATGAAATAATGTTAGCTAAAGATGGGATGGGAAAACAAGTATTTAAGGCAAAGAAAATAGCATAATGGCATTTTAACTTTTTTTGAGTCATAGGCTGCTTTAAGAAGCTAACTAAATGCACATATAAACTCGCATGTAATTTGCATAGAGTCACTAAGAATTCATTGGCTCCTTAAAGCCCTATCCTTGGTTGCCTAGCCCCAAGGGCCCCAGGCCAAGAACCCTTAGAAGAGTAGGAGCAAACAAGCCACACCAATCTCCAAGAACACAGGATGACTTAGTAGAGTGCCCAATGAGGCTGAAGTTCGTGGCCTGATCAAGGAAAGCCTTGAACATCACATGATAGGTAAAAGAACAGAAAATTAAATATAGATTTGCTAATAATAGCACTCAAAGCTATCATCAAGTAACCAACCCAGAAAAAGAAGAATTTTTGTGTTAACACATATTCCAGCTTAACCTGATCTCAAATTACCATCCTGGACAGAATGAAATTGATGAGATAGTGAGTACAGAAGAGAGATATGAGGAGAGACTTCTTTGAAGCCATTTCACCTTCTCTCCAAGCCCCGCTTTGTCTATTCTGTCCAAAGACCTTGCAGATAGGTTCATACAGTGCACAGAATCAGCAGGGACTCCTCTTGACAAGGGAACCATGTCCATTCTTTTCCATACACCCTGACCCTACCAATTATCACCCCCTATATGCCACTCTTGCTTAGGAAATAAGTGAATATCTAATATTAGGACAATACACAGGCCAATTGCCTGCTGACTTTGCTTTTGCAGATACAAGGATACTGTTCCTGACCTCAGGGTTGCCTAACCATGCTCACTTGGCTTTACCAAATTTCTATTTAAGGATTTCTTTAGGCTGGTGCTTCAACCACCTACTCTGCTTTATGACTTCCAGTGGATGAATACTCTAGTTCTTGGCTGCTCCCTGGTCTTGGGCCTCTTTCTTGATCATGGTGCTCTGTAAATTTACCCTCATAATTCCGTTACCTATCCTCTGAGAATACCCATTAACTTTAACCTCTTTGGTGTCTTCCCACCATCTCTGTTTCTTACCCCTCTCCCAGTAACCTGATTTGCTTCTACACATCTCCTGGTATAAAGGGCAAGAACATCAGCTCCATGGATGTCAGGACCAAGTGCTGCCAAGTGAGGGCACATGGTTAATTCCAGGTAAAGTGTGCATACTTCTCATAATTAGATCCTGATGCAATGATGTAGGACCTAGATTCCATTAAGAGTGTTCATGTGGTCACCTTAGTCACAGTGAGTACATGAACAAGTGTCCAGATGAGGGAGGCATTGAGGGAAGACCAGATGAGGGGGCAGTGGCAGAAGAAATGGAAGAGCTGTGGCAGAAAAATGTTCATCATGGGAATCATAGGAACCAGTGGTTTATATAAACAGGAAAAAAGGTACTTAGAGGGAAGGGTAACAATTTCTGGAGAGAAAAATGTGAATATTTAAAAATGAATGCTAAGTGATACCCATTCTTCTTCCATCCTTCTAGGTGCATTGAAACCATAAAATAGCAAAATTTAGATGTATTTAATCAATATTTTTTGAGTGCCAGTTATGTGAAAGGCACTTCGCTATATCCTACTGGCTTCATCACAGTAAATCTCTTTTTCTTCATGGAGCTTTCATTCCAGCCAAATGCTCCCTTCCTGACTTCCATTGCTCCCATCACATTTGAAATGAATATAAATTGGGCTTTGGAATCAGACATGTGGCTTCTAATTCTGATCTTCCACTTTCTAGTTCTTTGGGTTTGACCAGTCATACAGGAACTTTCTATGCTCCAACTTTCTCATCTGTAAAGGGGCCTGGTGATACTTATTTGGTGGTTGTGTAAAAAGTACCTGAATAAATACATAAAAACAATCTGAACTATGCTTGGCATACTGTAAGTACTCAATAAAAGTGAGTTATCATTATATTATTGCTATGGATATCTCCTGAGAAAATTTCTGTGATCCTATTTGCTTTCTTAGATGCCACAAATGGTACAAGATGTATATTTGAAATATAGAGAATGAAGTAAACTTTAAAAATTAAACATATCTGTATGTCTATTTTTATGCCAGTACCATGCTGTTTTGGTTATTATAGCTTTGTAATATAGTTTAAAGTCAGGTAGTGTTATGCCTCCAGCTTTATTTATTTTTTTTGCTCAGGATTGCTTTGGCAATGGAATAGAATAGAGAACCCAGAAATCAATCCATATGCCTACAGCCATCTGATCTTTGACAAAGGCAGAAAATCTACATACTGAGGAAGAGCCTGCCTTTTCAACAAATGGTGCTTGGAAAATTGGATACTCATGTGTAGGAGAATGAAACTGGACCCTTACCTTTCACCATATACCAAAATCAACTCCAAATGGACTAAAGAATTAAATATACATCCTGAAACAGTAAAACTCCTTAAAGAATACATAGGGGAAACACTCCAGGAAGTAGGAGTGGTTACAGACTTCACAAATAGGACCCCAAAAGCACAGGAAACTATAGGAAAAATAAACAAATGGGATTATATCAAACAAAAAAGCTTCTGCACAGCAAAAGAAACAATCAACAGAGTAAAAAGACAACCAAAAGAGTGGGAGAAAATATTTGCAAAATATACATCTGACAAAGGATTAATATCCAGAATATATAAGGAACTCAAACAACTTTACAGCAAAAAAATAAAATAAAATAAAATAAAAAAACCCAATTAAAAAATGGGCAAAGGAGCTGAATAGGCATTTCTCAAAGAAAGATATATGAATGGCCAACAGACACATGAAAAAATGCTCAATCTCACTCAGCATCTGGGAAATGCAAATCAAGACCACTTTGAGATACCATTTCAATCCAGTTAGGATGGCTGACATCCAAAAGACTGAGAATGATAATTGCTGGAAAGGTTGCAGAGAAAAAGGAACTCTCATACATTGTTGGTGGAGCTGCAAAATGGTGCAGCCTTTATGGAAAATGGTATGGAGGTTCCTCAAACAATTACAGATAGATCTACCATATGACTCAGGTATTCCACTGCTGGAAATATACCCAGAGGAATGGAAATCATCATGCTGAAAGGATACCTGTACTCCAATGTCTATTGCAGCTTTCTATACAATATCCAAGAGCTGGAACCAGCCCAAATGTCCATCATCTGATGAGCGAATAAGGAAACTGTGGTATATCTACACAGTGGAATACTACTCTGCTATAAAAAAGAATGAAATACTACCATTTGCAACAACATGGATGGACTTAGAGAAAATTATATTAACTGAAACAGTCAGGCACAGAAAGAGAAATATCACATGTTTTCACTTATTTGTGGGAGCTAAAAATAAATAAATAAATAAACACACAAACAAAGCAAGGGGGTGGGGGAAGAAGACAGAATAACCACAAAAATTCCTTGAACTATTTAAGTCAAGTGAACAGATATGATGTGGTGGGGGAAGGAGAGGGGGTGGAGAGTAACGGATAAAAGGGCATGAAAATCAACTACAACATATACTGACAAGTAAAATTTAAAAAGATAAATAAAGTAAAAACAAATTAAAAATTAAAAATTAAAAAAATCTAAATGTTTTACCACTGCCTGCTTGTTCCTATGTGATCTGCCCTGGCTCTTTCTCTGATCTTACCCCAAACACTTCTTTGTACTCACTGGACTCCAGCCACCATAGCCTCTTGGCTTTTCCTTGGAAACCCCAAGTACTCTCTGCCTCAGGATCTTGGCTCTTGCTCCTTTGGCCTGATTCTCTCCTTCCTGCTCCTTAAATGATTGCCTCTACCCCTAATCATTCGATCTGCAGCCCTGTCATGCCTCTTGCTCCCTGTTGCCTCCTTTCTCACGTTCAGTGATTTTTCTCTTTATAGCACTATACTCCCTGAAATGTTATCATTTATTAATTATTCATATGTTCACCTGCTTATTGTCAGCCTCCTGCTAAAATATACAAGGGTAGTTCAAAAGTTTGTGGAAAAACAGAATTGAAAGATAATACTAATCTTCCCATGAAGTTTTTGAGTACCCTTGTAAGTTCTGTTTACACTGACATCTGGCTTGTGTTAATTGTCCCCATAGTCTAGAAGTGTGCCTGTCATGTAGTATGCCAAAAAAAGTGTTGAATGAACTAAGTGGATAAATGATGAATGGATAAGTGAATGAATGACTTGTTGGGAAAGAAGCTAATTTCTTTGATCCCATTTTCATCCCAACATGCTGTGATGGCAACATTTTCTTTCAGCTGCATAAGTGGGAATATCCTACACATGAATGATAATAATCACTCTACTTTCCTTTTGCTTTCTCTTCTTTTTGCATGTCTTGCAAACATTTGTCTATTTTATTTGTCCATTTATTTGCTTTGCAGAGATTATGGATGCTTTTGTAATAACTGTGTAAAGACATCATGATAAAACTACAAAATTAAACAATTCTTAACTGCTTTCTTCAGAGGCCACAGAGACTGTTAGCTCGGCATCTCTGCTCTTTGAAATATATAAAATTTGGGGAAGGTCGGCTGCTAGCCATTTAATCACATTTTTTTTAATAGTTGAGGAATGTTGCGCTTATGGGTCCTGTGAGGTTATCTAATGCACAGCCTCTCTTAGCAGATGAACAAAATACAGTCCAGAAGGGTTAGGGACTGCTAGAGACCACATGCTTATTAGTGGCAGGGACAAGTCCAGAACACTGGCCTCCTGACTCGGAGGCCAGGGGCATTTTTCCAAGGCCACGTGCCAGCAAATGAGGAAATGTTACTGTTGTGTTTGATTGCCCACAGAGATTTAAGGTTAAGGAAGAACTGATGCCAGCTAGAGACCTAGAGCAACAATGATTCGAAATCATAACCTAATGAAGGGCTGAACCCTAATAGATACATACAAATATTCAAGCCCCTATGGGCTATGGCTACTCAACAAACATCCATTTATACAGCATCTGTGATATGCACATCAGCAAATAGCGCTGTTTTTATTTCTAGGATGTAGGTAACAAAAGATAATAGGGAATTTCACGTATGTAATTTGCAATAGATTTGCTTTCATCAGCAGGTGATGAAAAAAACCCCAAATTTCTCATCAAATACCAATCAACATTCAGAAGTTCAGTGCTGTTGTAATGAAAAAAGCCACTGTGTGTGTTCTGCTTCAAAGACAAGTTGATTTTTATAAAGGGTTTTTCAGGAGCAGAAAATTGCTGAAAATGAGACCATTTTATGGGTGGGAAGCCATAAAAATTAGTCCACTTTAAACTCTGGCTTTATTTAAATATCTGTAATTTTATCTTGCATGCATTATTTATTATCGACAGCTGAGCTGCAAACAGAAAGGACCCAGACCAATCAAAATCTATTTAAAAAAATCAGAAACGGAAAGACAATTTATATTCCCTTTTCTAACAGTGGAGGGGTATTGAACTTAAGTGGAAATATTTTGTCACCTAAAGTTTCAGTTAGTGGGAATTAGAATGACTGAGTTATAACCTGACCTTGCAGGGTGGATAATGAAATGTCAACAGACCCTCAAGAAGCAGAGTGCTGCAGGAGGTGACATAACACATTGCTAGGAGGTGGTTCTAATCAGTCTATCTAATTGCGCTTTTATATTCACTTATGGGTTCCCTCAGCCTCCTGAATATTTTACAGATTATATAAAGATGCATGGACTTTACAACTCAGGCAAAGTTTTGTTTCAGTTTGAGAAAAAAAAAAACAATAAAGGAACTAACAAAACACAGATCTTCAGTTCTTTATTGTGGGGACATAAAAGACACAAACTGGTGACTTATATTTTTATTCTACTCTCCTATCCACCTAAATAATGTCAATTATTTAATCAGAAATGTAACAATACCTTTCTTTATCCTCAATCATCCTCTCTTCTTTATTTCTCCTCCAACTTTTTCCTTTATCTCCTATGCATTTACTCAAAGAATCTCTATAGAAGTATTTTTTATTTTCTCTAAGAGACTGAATACATAGACAATGGCCAGACCACAAATGACAATAGAACTCTGACCAGTAACCTCTGTAGCAACCAGTCCAAGCTAGACAGAAAGACAGACAGACCTGAAATCTTTGTTTAGTTTTTTGTTTGTTTGTTTGTGTGTTTGAACATAGTCAGCCAAATGCTATGTTCTTTATTGGGGGCAGCATATTTTCTCAGTAAAGGGCCAGATACTAAATATGTAGGCTTTTGAAGCCACAGGATTTCTGTCGCAACTACTCAGCTTTGCCTTTGTAGTGTGGAAGCAGCTATAGACAATAAATAAACAACTGGGTGTGGCTGTGTTTCAATAAGACTTTATGTACAGGTAGCAGGTAGATTTAGCCCTTGTGCTGTGGTTTGCTGAATTCTGGTCTACAGCATAAGATATGGGCTCAGATCACAGCATGTGTCATAATGTAATTCTTAAGCTTTGGAAGAAGTCTGTAGATATTGTAAGGAATTTCTTCATTCATCAACAAATTTTTATTGAGCCAGGTATTATTTTAGAAGATCAGCAAACAAAGCAGATAAAAATCCTTGCTCTAATAGAGTTCATATTGAATTGGGGATGGCTGATAATGAACAAGAAATGACACAAAGAAGTACACTTTATAATATATGAAATGTTGAAGGTATTAGAAGATAGTACATGCGAGGAAAGTGGAGAATATGTGTGTGTGTGTGTGTGTGTGTGGAGGGGTGTATGATAAAAAAGACGGATTATAATTTTTTTTTTCCTTTTTGTCTTTTTTTGTGACTGGTAACGGGATCGCAACCCTTGGTGT
>NW_007727793.1:289550-289939 GCF_000696425.1 Galeopterus variegatus
GCGGGAGCGCTGCCGCGCTCCCAAGCGCCGCACTCTACTGAGTGTGCCACCGGGCCGGCCCCGGATTATAATTTTTAATGGGATGGTTAGAGTAAACTGTAGGAAAAGTGGCATTTGAGCAAAAATGTAGAAGAGGTGAGGGAATTACCCATACGGAAATCTGGGGAGGTAACTGCTGGCCACTCAGGCCAGAGAAACAGGGAACAGAGAGTGGCTGGAGAGGAGCAAACAAGGGTGTGAACATAAAAATGAGGTTGGAGAAATGTCTGTTCAGTTCTTTTGCCCATTTTTTAAATCAAGTTATTTGGGTTTTTGTTGTTGACTTGAGTTCTTTATATGTTTTGGATATTAACTTCTTATCAGATGTATAGTTGCAAATATATTCCCCC
>NW_007727793.1:291475-305256 GCF_000696425.1 Galeopterus variegatus
GCATGATCTCACTCATATGTGGGATGCATATGTTAAGGTGTAGGGGGTGGGAGAACATTACATAACATTTCTATGTAACTGCAGCCTTTCAGGTGTCCTGTGTCTTGGAACTGTGACCTTCCGAAGCGTTTCTCTAGTTTTATAGCTATTTCTATTTCCTCCTACTCCTTTCCTGGCTGAAGTGTTCTCACTCTATTTCCCTGACACTGTTGAATATGTTATTTCCCCCAAGGATGAGACATGAGTGTGAGAAAGAACTAGAGTGGGAGGAGTACCCTCCACCCAGGAGGAATAAGGCTCTGGCAAAGTCTTTTTCCATGGTGAGTAGGCCTTTATTATAGAGAATGCTCTGAGCATATTTCACAATGATTACTCTTCTTCAACAGTTGCCCAAGACAGGAGGGGCTCTTTCTCAGATCTTCAGTACGAGAACCTGGGGCGGTTCTCGGAAGCAAAGCCCACAAAAGTATGGGCCTCCCTACGACTGCAGTCCTCAGGAGTAATTCATGCTCATGCTACTCCACCTCAGCCTCCAGCAACTTTTCAAAATTACCATTTAAGTGTTCCTACAAGTTTATGGTTCCAGTGGCTTCTGTTCCAGGTAAGCAGAT
This sequence comes from Galeopterus variegatus, assembly GCF_000696425.1. Taxonomy (NCBI): domain Eukaryota; kingdom Metazoa; phylum Chordata; class Mammalia; order Dermoptera; family Cynocephalidae; genus Galeopterus; species Galeopterus variegatus. Next base: position 292,087 of record NW_007727793.1, read on the forward strand.
CTCAGCTGTGGCTCTCTGGGTACAGCTATGTCTCCCCATTTTGGAATGGCAGTTAGCCCTGAAACATTTGTTTTCTAATTGGTCCAAGAAGAGTAATCGATTTTCAGTTTGTCCAGATTTTTCTTGTAAAATGTGAGTATCTACTTCCAAGCTTTTAACTCATCAGATCTGAAACTGGAAGTCTCGTGAGGCCTTTTAGGACCTAAGCTCAAAACTGACAAAATTTTATTTCTACACACATCACTGGCCAAAGCAAGTCAAATGTCCAAGCCCAAACCGAAGGGTGAGATTTACACCCCACCTATGAGGAGGCCACGAGAAGGGCGTGGATGCAGGGAGGGAAACGAATGGAGACCACTCAATGAGCCACAGGGTAGTAGTAGTTTCCTGGTACTATGAATGATTTGGGTTCTTCCGTTGTGGGCTTTTCATTTCCCCCATCACCTCTATAACCTATTTATTCTAATTAAATTCTCTTTTTTGAAATTTCTAAAGTGTGTTTTTCCCACCCAACTGGACTTTGACACAATTCCAAGTGCAAGAGGGGAGGAAAGGGTACTGTTTACAGTTTCTCTAAAAGCCCTGACAAACCCACTCAATAGTGTCTTAGTTAAGACTCTTGTATGCAAACAAACAAACAAACAAAAAACTACACAATTGAAGTCATGAAAAAAGGAAGTGGGGCAGGTTGTGGGTGCATTAGGAAGATTCTGGAATAGCTCAGCAAACCCAGGACAAATGGATCATCAGGCCTCTCTGAGCCCTGAAACTCAAAAGTAGATATGATCAGAAACCCCACACAGGACCCTACCTGCATCCCTCCTCTCTGCTTCTTTAAATGTCATGTCCTGCATCTGAAGACTGGCTTTTTCTGCTTCATGAGCAGAAGCCAATCTAAGATGCTGTCCATAACCCCATAATAATCAACTCCTTGGGATGAGAATCCTGCTGAAACAGAATGGATGACTCTCAATTTTAATTTTACATTCTCAAAAGGTAAAATTTGGTTGGTTTGGCTTGGGTCAGGTTCTCACTCCCGATCTAATCATTGGGCATTGACACCGTGGTCAGGTGGCCCACACCAGGCTGCTGGGGTGTGTAGAAATGGAGATTGGAGAAGGGGCTCAGTGAGCTGGACCTATGTTCTCAACCAGGGGCAATTTTGTCCCCCAGGAGAAATCTGGCCTGTCTTGAGACATATTTGGTTGTCACCACTGGAGGGGTGCTACTGGTATCTAGTGGGTAGAAGACAGGGATGCTGCTAAACATCCCCAAATGCACTGGACAACCCCATACAACAAAGTATTATCCAGCCCAAAATGTCAATAGTGCTGAAGTTGAGAAGCCCTGAGTTGGGCTAACATCCCATGTGAGGACTGATGAGTACCAGCCTAGCACTGGTGAGGGTGTGGGGGAGATCATGAGAGAGGAAAGACAAACGGGTAATAAGTGCTGCATTTAGTGAGCATGTACTATGTTCTAAACACTGTATTAATAAGCATTTTACCAACAACTTTCCTTTGACTTTTCACAATTCTACAAAGTAGTATTATCTTCGTTATGGAAAACCAGACCGGACTCTCCTCCTCCAAAGCTCATGTTCTTAATGATAAGCTAAAAGGTGAAGATGAAACTCACCATATCTTATGGAACTGTCCTATTTTCACCTAAAGTACCTAGAAAGACATAAACATATTCTTAAGTACTGAACTTGTGAGACTAACAAGTGACAGTAAATAATAACATCACTGTCATCACCTGCTAGGAAGCACTGTAAAAGTGACAGATCACTCTGTCTATCAGAGGGATTTGAATGTAACATAAACAGTTACATAGATAAGCAGGTGATGTGACTAGAAAAGGAGAGCAGGAAGCCCAGGTGTGAGCCATGCACAAGAAACACAAAGGATTCCCAAGGCTGATATTCTCATGGCTTTCTTGCCCTCCCCAACTTGTCGGCCCTGCACTTGGTCCATAATGAGTCTATTTCCACACCTTAAAACATGAATCAACATACCAAATTTGTATGGCGGTGATGAAGATTCAACTCAGAAATGTGCACAAGGCAGGGGTTGGCAAGTGGGTCAAATGTAGCCCACTGTCGGCTTTTATAAATAACATTATTGGAACAAAGCCATGGCCTTTTATTTACACATTACCTATAGCTGCTTCTGTGCTACAACAGCAGAGCTGAATAGCTGCAAATCCAAAAATGTTACTCTCTGCTCATTTCCAGAAAAGAACAGCAGAGCTGAATAGCTGCAAATCCAAAAATGTTACTCTCTGCTCATTTCCAGAAAAGTTTGCCACTTCTGGTGTAAAGCAGTGGTCCTGTCACTTGGTGGCACCTTCATTCAGCACAGCTGAGGGCTTACTGGGTGACTTCATTTGTGTCTCCCATCTGCACTGGGAGTGTATCCTCTGTGTTTGTTTGGTCACAGATATGTTCCATGTGTTCCAGCCAAACCGGCCTTCAGCACCTTCCCAATCACTGCCTAAAGCACAGAATTAAACGACACAGTGAAAGACAGCTGAGTAAGAACATGTTCATCCTCAGGAGGTGGAGTAGGTTTGCTTTTGTTTGGGGTGGGAGGTGAGTAGGACAGAAAGTTTGGAATTGACAGTACTAATTACAAGGCGTGATAATAAGATGGGAAGAGAGATAGAGAGATTTAAATCTTAGTTATTCTGCACATTAGTTGTGTGACTTTGGTCAAATTTCTTAAACTTTCTGGTCCTCAGTTTCCTCATCTATAAAATGGGATAGACATTACTACCTTTTTGATGGATTAAGTAAAATGACTTATGTAAGAACTGAATAAACATTAAAATGTGCTAAATGAATGCTATATTTGTCCCACATATATTTATTGAGTATCTATTGTAAGGACATTGCCTCTCCCCTCACCCATGGCACTCGAACAACAGTAATAAGAACTAGAATTTATTGAATGTCTCCTATATGTTCTATTCTGTTCTAAGTGCATTATTTGTATTAACTCATTTAATCCTCACAATAATGCTTTGAGGTATGTACTATTATTGTGATATCTACATTGGAGATAAGGGAACTAAGGCACAGAGAACTTCAGTGGATTGCCCAAGGTCACACAGCTAAGAAGATAGGAGTCAGGATGATGTACTCATCAGGTCTGGCTGCAGAGCCCACAGTCTTCAACAGCACACTGAGCATCACCCTTGTTTAGCAGGGATTCATTTTAAGTCTGGATCACCTCTACTGTTTAGGGTTATGGTGTTTGGTTATGTGTGCTAAACTTGCTGGCTCCAAGCATGACTTTTGGCATGAGGTCTCTTGGATCTCCAGGAAAAGGATGCTGTGACCAGTGCAGAAGTAACCCACACCTAGCTTTAAAAGGTGTGGCAAGTCTCAGTGATGTGTGGCAAGGGTTAGATGCATGGAGGCAGTTATTCAATGAAGACATTGACTTCAGAATGCATGTCTGTGCCACAGAGAGAGAGAGAAGTAATGAAAGAACCATTTCTCTATGCATGATTATACTAGTACCTGTTAAGGCTGAATTGTGTCCCCTAAAATCTATATGTTAAAATCCTAAACCCCAGTACCTTAGAATGTAATTGTATTTGGAAATAAGGCCTTTTAAGAGGTAAGTAAGTTAAAATGGAGCCTTTAGAGTGGGCCCTAATCTGATATGACTGGTGGCCTTATAAGAAGGGGAAATTTGGATACCACAGATGTGTGTGCACAGAGAAAAGTCCATGTGAGAACATGAAGAGAAGACAGCCACCTACAAGGCAAGGACAGAGGCCTCAGGAGAAACCAAACCTGCCAACACCTTGATCTTGAACTTGTAGCTTTCTCAACTGTGAAAAAACAAACTTCTGTTTTTGAAGCCACTCAGTCTGAGGTATTTTGTTATGTTGGCCTCAGTAGACTAAGACAGTACCCCAGCAACACTCCACTGGGACACCTTTATCTGAATACAGTACAAAGGGTAGGGAATCTCTCTCTGCCACCCTGCCACATGACACGGACCAGATTTGACTCTGGGTGTTCAGGGGTGCCACCAGTAGAAACATGCTGAGCTCAGGAGGAGCACAATGTAGCAGCAGGGCCTGCTGCACCACATGGAGCAGTGGCAGCCACTTCCAGGGAATTTCTGTATCCTAAAGAACAGTGGCCAAGAAAAATGGACCCAGCAGAGCATCAGGAGGAAGTGGCTGCAGCCAGCAGAGTGGCACAGAATCCATAAAAGGAGAGCATACATTACACATGCCTCCGGAGATTCTAAAAAGTCTTAAGAGGGAATTTTCAGGGAGCTGGGCTTCATGCCTTGGCAGTTTGGAGAAATGAGCCAAAAAAATTAGGTATTAATATTAGTGCTCCCACATATATACCCATAGGGTGATCAGGCTTGGGGAAATCACAGTTCCACAGAGTTGACCCTAGAGCAGATGTCTGTGAAAGTCTAACTGAAAAACTAAAGGTGTGCATAGAAAGAAATAGATTGACAGGTGAATAGTGGTAAATCAAAAAATTAAATAAAATTTAAAAAGAGTGAGGATATTTGTGCAAGAATAGGAAGGGAGAGTTCAGGAGAAGTAGATGTAAGCCAACCCAATCACTTCCCAGGTTATTAAGGAATGAAAAGAACTAATTAAAAAAATTTTTAAATAGAAGGTGCTATGTAGATGGCTTATTAATTGAGAAAGATGAACTTTATTCAAGATGATCACAGGTAGGAAATCAGTGGCATGAGTAGGAAATGCACTTGGAGGACAACAATTAATAAAGCAAAGAAAGACAAGGAAATTAAATTGGGTGGATTGAAAAGGAGGCAGTTAAAAAAAGAGAGGGAAGAAGAGAAATCGAATTGCAGTGTTCTACAGATGGAAAGGGAAGAAAAAACAATATTTTGCTGACCTTTCAGAGAAGGGACAGATAGAGTGTGAGAACCAGCCTAACTACCAAATGGAATGAATGACATGGGAGAGGGCTGATATCTGCGCTAGAACCAGGGTGTGGGTGTGAGTGGTGGGAAATCAAGGAGAGACCCAACCAAACTTCTCCCCAGAGTGAGGCTTTCTGTTCTCCAGCTATCCATTTTTAATCAGTGACAAAGATGGAAAATTAAGGGAAAAAGCCAAATGTGCCAGTATCCTCTCCTCTACTGACTGGGCGTGGGTCACAGCGAGGGAGCTGGCTCACTGGCTTTGGAAACAGCAGGTTTTCTTACGAATTTGTTATGACACATAAAAGTCTTTCCTCCTGTTTCTATAAAGGGGAGGGGACTTCCATATCTTTAGGAGAGCACAGCATTCCCTGTCCCTCTCTCCATTCCCGATGCTTTCCTCTGCCCACGTGGGAGAGGGGTGATATATAACTGGTGGAGTTGGGGTAAACATCGTTATTTGTGGTTAGCCCCAGCTCTTGAATATTTTCTTTTCCTCTCAGATTTGCTTGCTAAATCTCTCTCCACTTTGGCTCTCATGTAATAAACATGTTCTGGGTGTAGTATTGAAACTTGCCACTTTCTAGTTCTCTCTAACTGGTGTCTCAGTGGGATATGATTGGGGCTGCAGTTCTCCCTGCTGATGGCTGCATGTGTGTGCCCTGATTTTGCTCTTAGATTTAGCTTTCCCCTAGTAGGTCCCAATATCTAGATTAGGGATATAGTAGTAGTAGTAGAAAGGCATATCCTCCAGCATAGTATAATTGATGAAAATCTTCATTTGTGTCTGATACCCGTTCTCAATTGTTTAAGAATTTAGAAGAAGGCATCTGAGCTACCAATAAACTACTTACCATCTAAACAACTGTGGGAAAATCACTTCTCACCATAAGCCTTGGTTTACTCATCTGTGAAACTGAGAAAAACAGTTCCAATATGGAAAAGCTCTTTTGAGAATAATGTTAAATAATGTGTGTGAATGCAACAAATCATAGTAAGCATGCTGTAGATATCTGTTCACTGAGTGTGGTTTAGGCATTTCTTCCAAACATTTTATATTTAAGTTTCCCCAACTTAAAAAAAAAATAAAGTTGTTAATATTTATCCTTTCTTGATAAAATTTCAGGCACAAAAGTGGGATTCTTGGGAGGCACTAATTAAAGTGGAATTTTTTAGACCAGGCAAAATTCCTTAATTTGGGGGGTTCAGTACTGCTATATCTCATATGTAAGCAAACCAGCAAACATACTTGATTTTAAAAATGCTAGGGTTTTTTACGTTTTCATTGCTTACGATGCCAGACCAGATCTTCAGAAAGTGATTAGTCCCTCTTTCAGCTTGAAGATAATGGCATAAAGTCAACCTTTCCAGAAACACGGGAAGAAGTCGAAAGGGAGGATACTCAGGGCTACGGATCTCTGAAAGAGATGCCAGACCAGATCTTCAGAAAGTGATTAGTCCCTCTTTCAGCTTGAAGATAATGGCATAAAGTCAACTTTTCCAGAAACACGGGAAGAAGTCGAAAGGGAGGATACTCAGGGCTACGGATCTCTGAAAGAGCCCTCTAAGTACACTTCTCCAAGGTGACGGCCATACTCTCCAGTACAAAATCTAAATCTTTGGCTTGCAATAATGGAAACAGAGTGCATGAGCTAGTGACAAGAGCTTTTATACTCATTGTTTGGAATAAAGATGTGGATAATGTAGAAATAATTAACAAATCACACAGATAAGACATTTTACCACCATAGCAAAGAGATAGAGAGAGATTCATTGAGAACATTTCCACTGCTACCTCACTCCTCTGAGTAAGGATAAGTAGGGGTTGAAAGAATGTGAACTCAAAATGTTGGATTATAAATAAAATTCTTGCTTTTCTGGCATATAGTTGTGGATGCTCAGAAAGAACCAACAAAGAATCTATACAAAGAAACAAAAAGATGTTTATGAAGAAATAAAAAAGGAAAGAAATAGGTGATTAAAAAAATACTCACCAGGGCCGGCCCGGTGGCACACTGGAGAGTGCGCCGCTTGGGAGTGCGGCGGCGCTCCTGCCGAGGGTTCGGATCCCATGTGGAGACCGGTTCCCGCTCACTGGCTGAGCGCGGTGCGGGCGCAACACCGAGGGTTGTGATCCTGTTGCCGGTCCCCGGTACAGGCGCGACACCGAGGGTCGCGATTCCGTTACCGGTCAGTAAAAAAAGACAAAAAGGGGAAAAAAAAAATGCTCACCAAGATAATATTGCCAAACGATTTATCATCTAATTAAAAGTTCAGCAAAGCAATCACCTGTATAAAATTGGAGCACAATGCAGAGATTCAAGAGCACAGGGATCATTTTCTTAGACAACAGAGGCAGTTGAAATGTGAGGGAGCAGAGCTCAAGAAAAATGTGGAAGAAATAATAAACTCATTAAAAATGTGAAGATAAATTGGATGTTGCTAAAGGAAAAATAAGCAGTGCTAATAAATACAAATGTAAATTTAAAAATAAATAAAATGAGTAATGCACATTGTGTCTTCTTGGGCCAAATTAACAAAAATGATAAAACTTATATTTAATCACTTGGAGAATAATTTAGGTTCTTCTTTATTAAAATCATGTCCTATACTTTGAAATAATGCAGAATGTTTTCTTCTGTAACCATTAGGATTTTAATCCATTTTCTTTGTCTCAAAATCGCTCTAGGATGTTAAGTCTTTGGTAGCTCCTTTGATCTAGTTTTTTTCTCTCACCCCATTGTCATACTAGTACTGTGCTCTGTGGTTTCTTATTGTGTTCTATGAAACTGTTCTGTACACTCCTCTTCACACATTTTTTAATTTGCTATTTTTTACTATCTTATGTGTTAAAATACCAGATAACCAAATGACCCCGCATAATAATAAAAGTTGATAATCATTTAGTAATGACCTTGCTTGTTTATTAAAGTTGCATGGAAGTTGGAATGAGATATTTGTGACAACAAAGGGATTTTCAGAAGCCACTTTTGTTTGAGATGAGGTCCTGGTTTACTGAACTATCAAGAAAACTAATCTCCTGGAAAATGAAGTACTGTTTTATTTTGTACTGTTTGTACTGATTATATTTATCAATAAAAATTCTCGGTGTGTTATTCTAGTAATTTTTTTTGTTTGTTTTTTGTTTGTTTGTTTAAATAAAAAGTGCAGCCTTACTTTTTAGATCACTAGAATGATTTGAATAAAATTTATAGAGTGAATTTTTAAAGAACCATAATGTAATTAGCCACTGGGAAATAGGATTTGGAGTGAGGCTAGATAATATTGTGGTCATGTATGAAAGTTTGAGACCGAAGCTGACGAGTCAAGTTCTGATTCTGTTACTTATTAACTAGAAGTCCTTGGGTGAGTAGTTAAATAACTAAATTTCAGTCTTCCCATATGTATAAGAGGAAAATAAAAGTGTCTACCTCAGAAGATTGATTATGGTGACTAACGTACTGATGCAAGTTTAGCATTCAGTGGAGTCTATTACACAGTCAGAGGAAGTGTGCAATAAATGCCAGCTGAAATTAAACAAAACATTAAAGGCTAACTAAATTTCATATTACCAATATGAAATAATATTTAAAAAATAAAACTATGGCGGTTCCAGTTAAGATGGCAGACTAGAGGTGCCCAACACACCATCCTCTCACAGAAGGGATACCGAGCAGGGAGTGGACAGTTGGGATCAGCACAGGAAAGATTCTCCCTTGTGATGAGAAGAGTCTACTTGGCCATGAGCACTTCCTAGCAGTGATCCCCTATTGCTCCTGCCTCAGCCCGCCCTCACCACTGTTGAGTTCACCAGCACCATTATCTGGCTCTAGGGCTAGGATCCATCTCCTCTCATGGGAGTTCTTCATGCTCCCCACAGCAGCCACTGGTACACCCTGATGTGTGGCCCATGCCATCTATAGCCATGGCCCCAGCCTCTGGAGCCACATGCTGGGCAGATCTGGCCCTGGTTACTGCATGGCCCAGCCATGGACATGAGTGCTTCATCATCTGATGCAGCCTCCAGAGTCCCTCCTCATGTAGCTTCCATCATGGGAACCCTGAGCCACCTGGTTTCAGCCTGCAGAGCCCCATCCCACATGACTTCTTCTGCAGGAGGGTTGAGGTGGATGGCAACAGTCCCTGTAGTCCTGCCCTTTGTAGTTTCCATTGCAGGAGGCTTGAGCCCTGTGGCAGAAGCCCCAGGAGACCCACTCCTTGTGGCTTCCACCTTAGGAGGCTTGAGTCTCCAAGTGGTAGTCTTCAGAACCACCCTCCTTGTGGTTTTCACCTTGAAAATTTTTAGCTACCTGGAAGCAGCCTCCAGAACACCACCCTGCATGGCTTCTGCCCAGCTGCACCTTCTGTAGTCCCATCCTGTGTGGTTACAGGACAAGAAACCCATGCCACTTGGCCACAGCCTCTTGCAGCTGTGAGAGGCCTGTGGCCACCCCTCATAGCTTCCATTTTCAAAGCCCAGTGCTGCTAGCCCACAGCACCAGGAGCTGCACTCCATGTGGCCCCAATTGCTCTCAGCTGCACCACACCTACCAGCACCCTTCAGACTGCTGAGTCTACCTGAAACTTCTGTGACTATAGAGCCTATATGGAACCCAAACTAAAACATGTCACCCAGAAGGCAAAATAAAACAAATCTGCAGGAGGGATTCTCTCTTCACAAAAGTCACTTGAGTAACTGAAGAAGTAACTGCTCTGCCAGATGACCAGACATCAATGTAGGGAAGCCAGAAATATGAAAAAAAAAAAATATGACACTCCCAAAGGAATGCAGTAACTTCTCAAATAACAAATCCTGATCTACAAGAAATCCTTGAAATGTCTGAAAAAGAATTCTGAGCAATGATCTTAGGAAACCCAGTGAGAAACAAGAAGAGTCACACAGATGATGCAGTAGAATGAGAAAAACAATCCAAGACATGAAGGAAGAAATATACAAAGAGGTTAGTATCATTGAAAAGGATATAGTAGAACTCTTGGAACTGAAGGATTCATTCAATGAAGTAAAAACTACATTCTAGAATTTAAGCAACAGGACAGAGCAAAGCAGAAGATATAATTTCTGATCTCAAAGACAGTGTTTTTAAGAGATCCCAAGCAAACAAAAGAAAAAGAAAAAAGAATTCTAAAAAATGAAGAAAATCTTCAAAAGCGATTGGATAGCCTCAAGCACACAAGCATCTGAATCATGAGTGCTCCAGAAGGGGAAGAAAATGAAGAAGAAAACAGCATTGAAAACCTATTCAATGAAATTATAGTATAAAACTTTCCAGGTATTGGTAGAGAAATGGATTTCCAGGTTCAAGTGGCTCAACAGTCCTCAAACAGATTCGATCTAAAAAGGTTATCTCTAAGACATATTGTAGTCAAAGTGACAAAAGTCAAAGACAAAGAGAGAATCCTAAAAACAGCAAGAGAAAAACATCAAGTCACCTATAAGGGGATCCACATCAGACTAACAGCAGACTTCTCAGCAGAAACCCTACATGCCAGAAGAGAATGAGATGATATACTTAAAGTACTAAAAGAAAACCAAAACCAAAACCAAAAACTGCCACCCAAGAATTCTGTAGCCATTAAGGCTATCCTTCAGATATGAAAGAGAAATAGTGTATTTCCCACACAAATGAAAGCTGTGGGAATTTAGAACCACACAACCAGCCCTACAAGAAACCCTCAATGGAGTCCTGCATCTAGAATCAAAAAATCAATAATTACCACCATGAATACATGAGGAAGAACAAATTGCACTGGTATAGCACACAGGCAAACAAGAAAGAGAAAAAAAAACTATTTTGTACCACCTGAATAAACCACCACACTTTCAAGACAAACAACAGCAGGGAAAGAAAGGAACAAAAGATATTTAAAACAACCACACAAAAGCAATTAAATGAAAGGAGTTAGACAATACCTATCAATAATAACACTAAATGTAGATGGATTGAACTCCTCATTCAAAAGATGTAGAGTAGCCAGATGGGTTAAAAAACTAGACCCAACTATATGCTGCCAAAAAGAAACCCACCTTACCCTATAAAGAGTCACACAGACTATTACTGAAAGGATGGAAAAAGATATACCACACAAAAGAAAACCAAAAATGAGCAGGAGTAGCTATTCTTATATCAGATAAAATCGACTTTAAACCAAAAACTATAAGAAGTGACAAAGAATTCTTATATAATGATAAAGGGATCTATCCACCAAGAACACATAACAATCATAAATATATATGCTCTCCACATTGGTGCACCCAGATATATAAAGCAAACATTATTACACCTGAAGAGAGAGAGAGATCTGAATACAATAATAGTTGGGGACCTGAATACCACTCTCTCAGCATTGGACAGAACATCTAGGCAATAAATCGACAGAGAAACACAGGATTTAAACTGCACTTTACACCAATTGGACTTGGTGGATATATACAGAACATTTCACCCAACAACTAGAGAATATACATTTTTATCATCAGCACATGTGACATTGTCCAAGATAGACCACACATTAGGTCACAAATCAAGTCTCAACAAATTTTTAAAAATTGAAATCATTTCAATCATCTTCTCAGAACACAAAGATTAAAACTAGAAATCAATAACAAGTGAAACTTTGGAAACCATGCAAATACATGGAAATTCAACGACATGCTCCTGAATGACATATGGGTCAAAGAAGAAATCAAGCAGGAAATCAAAAAAAGTTTTGAAACTAACAATAATAACACCACATCATACCAAAACATATGGGATACAACAAAAGCAGTCCTAAGCGGAAAGTTTATTGCAATAAATGCTTCCATAAAAAAGATAGAAAGATTGCAAATAAACAACCTACAGGAAATCAAAAAAAGTTTTGAAACTAACAATAATAACACCACATCATACCAAAACATATGGGATACAACAAAAGCAGTCCTAAGTGGAAAGTTTATTGCAATAAATGCTTCCATAAAAAAGATAGAAAGATTGCAAATAAACAACCTAACATTACTCCTCAAAGACCTAGATAAACAAGAACAATCCAACTACAAAGATAGTAGACAGAAAGAAATAATTAAAATAACAGCAGAAATAAACAAAATGGACACCAAAAATATGACACAAAAAGATCAATGCAACAAAAAAAGATAAACAAAATAGACAAATCACTAGTAGCTAGGTTGACCAAACAAACAAACAAACAAACAAACAAACAAACAAACAAACAAAAATAAAAGACAGAAGACCCAAATAACAAAAATCAGAAACAAAACAGGAGACATCACAACCAATTCTACAGAAATACAAACAATCATTAGAAACGACTATGAACAACTATATGCCAACAAATTTGAAAACCTGGAGGAAACAGATAAATTTCTGAACACATACAAACTACCAAGACTGAACTGAGATGAAATGGAACAGACAAATAATGAGCAATGATATTGAAGCAATAATCAGAAATCTCCCAACAAAGAAAAGTTCAGGACCAGATGACTTCACTGTTGCATTCAACCTAACCTTTAAAGAGGAATTTATTAAAGAGGCAGTTTTTTCCCCAGTGTATTTTCTTCTTGCCTTTGTCAAAGATCAGTTGGCTGGAAGTATGTGGTTTGATTTCTGGGATCTATAATCTGTTCCATTGGTCTGTATGTCTATTTTTATGCCAGTACCATGACATTTTGGGTACTATAGCTTGTAATATAGTTTGAAGTGAGGGAATGTCATGTCTCTGAATTTATTTTTTATTATTTATTTATTTTTTGCTCATTATTGCTTTGGCTATTAGGTGTCTTTTGTTGTTCCATATGAATGTTAGGATTGTTTTTTTCTATTTCTGTGAAGAATGTCATTGGTATTTTGATGGAGATTGCATTGAACGTGTAGATCACTGTAGGCAGTATGGACATTTTCACAATATTAATTCTTTAGTCCAAGAGCATAGAAGTCTTTCCCTCTTTTTGTGTCCTCTTTCATTTCTTTCAGCAGTGATTTATGGTTCTTGTTGTGGAGATCTTTCATTTCCTTAGGTAAATTGATTCCTAGATATTTGATTTGTTTGGTGTCGATTCTAAATGGGCTTGTTTCTTGATTTCTTTTTCTGCTAGTTTGTTATTGGAGTATAAAAGCACTACTTATTTTTGCATGTTGATTTTATATACTGTAACTTGACTGGAATAGTTTATCAACTCTAAGAGTTTTTTGATAGAGTCTTTAGGTTTTTCTATATA
>NW_007727793.1:306028-310699 GCF_000696425.1 Galeopterus variegatus
AGAAATACAGCATTTCCTCACTCATAAGTGCAAACTAAAATAAAGAAAAAAAGGAAAGAAAGAAAGTGAGTAAGAAAGAAACAATCACAATAATACATTGAACTTTCACACACAAAAAAGAGAGAACTGAACTGTGGTTATTAGAGGTGGGAAATGGGGAGGTGGAGGGAGGTTAGTGAGAAATTAATTAAGGGTCACAAAGATTGATTACATTGTGTAAACATGAATATACTAATTATCCTGATTTGATCACCACATATTGTACACATGTATTGACATTTGATTCTGTACCCTATCAGTATATAGTCAATTATCTTTTAACAAAAATATTGTCAAAGAAAGACATGTTAAAAAACAGAGGAATTAATAACAATTCTTTCCAAACTATTCCAAAAAATATAAAATGCTGCTGCTCTCCCAAACTCATTCTATGAGGACAGTATCACCCTCATACCAAAATTAGAGAAAGATACAACAAAGAAAGAAAACTACAGGCCAATATCCTTGATGAGCATAGATGCAAAAATCCTCAACAAAATTCTAGCAAACAGAATACAGCAGCGTATCAAAAAGATTATACAACATGGTCAAGTGGAATTCATCTCAGGGATGCAAGGATGGTTCAATGCATGTAAATCAGTAAAGGTGACACACCATATCAACAAAATCAAGACAAAAACCTTATGATCATCTCAATAGATGCAGACAAAGTATTTGACAAAATTCAACATCACTTCATGATAAAGACTGTCAGCAAATTAGGTACAGAAGGAAAGTATCTCAACACAATAAAAGCCATATATAGCAGACCAATTGCACCATATATGACAAACCCACTGCCAATATCATCTTGAATTATAGGAACAATACTAGGAACAGGAACAGGACAAGAATGACAGCTCTCACCACTCCTATTTAATAGTATTGAAAGTTCTTGACAGGGCAATTAGACAAGAGAAAGAAGTAAAGGGCATCCAAACAGGAAAAGACGAAGTCAAACTCTCCCTTTTTGCAGGTGGCATGATTCTATATATAAAAAAAAAAACCTGAGAGACTCTACCAAAAATCTCTTAGGGCCAATAAATGCATTTAGTAAGGTTTCAGGATACAAAATCAATACACAAAAATCAGTAGCATTTTTATACTCCAATGACAAACTAGCAGAAAAAGAAAACAAGAAGGAGATCAGAACTGTGGTTGTAGATATGGAAAGGGAGAGAGAAAGGCAGAAGAAGGGAGGTTAATAATAAACTAATGAGAAATTTGTTAAAGGACACAAAGAATGGGCCGACCCCATGGCTCACTCGGGAGAGTGCAGTACTGGGAGCGCAGCGGCGCTCTCGCCACGGGTTCGGATCCTATATAGGGATGGCCAGTGCACTCACTGCCTGAGCGCGGTGCGAGCGACACCAAGCCAAGGGTTGCAATCCCCTTACCGGTCACAAAAAGGACAAAAAAAAAAAAAAAAGGACACAAAGAATGATTACATATTGCAATGATGAATAAGCTAACTATCCTGATTTGACCATCACACATTACACATAACTATTGATAGTCAACTTTGTACCCCTCAAATATGTATAATAAATTATCCTTCAATAAAAAAAGAATAAAAAATAAATTTAAAAAATTTAAAAAAGAAATAAAACTATGTTGTGAGGGTATAAATAGATTAGAAGTCTGTGTCAAGAAAAATTATATGTTAGAAGGTTAGAACTGTAAAATTAGAAAAAGGTTTGGTAAAAATTCAGTTCTGTCATTGTGTCCTAGACTGTGAGTATTGTCCACCAAGCACAGAATCCCTAGTAAGAGATGAACCGTGGGTGAGGTCAAATCAGTAAGGTTTCCTATTTGTTCTCAGAGTAACCTTTTTATCTGTTTCCTCTTGTCTGATAGAAGGGATGAAAGAAATGAAAGTGAAATGAATCCCAATAATGTCTTGGATGAGAATGCAGCTTAATAACAAGCAAGTGTAATGCAGGAGTGGGAGTGAGGGAAAGGGAGAAAACCCTTCTGGAAGAGAGGTCTGTGCCCTTTCTGACAAGATGAGGAGAGAGCAGAGAGTTTAAAGTGTTTTGCACTTGAGTCTTTCAAGAGGCAGCTGAGCTATGCTATTGTTGCTGCCTAGAAGGAACGAGCATATTCTGTCTCAGCTGGCTGGATAGAGAGGGGCAGGGAGACCAGAGCATCCACTCATAGTGCTCAGCTTTACTAATACACCTGAAGAGAAGGCAGAGGGGGAAGAACGTGACCTATGTGAATGCATTTTTAGGAAGTGAGGCAAGGCACTTATTTATTTTGCATGTTAAAAATTTTGAGAAGAGGGAGGCAATGAGACCTTGGGGAGAAAGCTCTGAATTGAGAATGCTGTGCTCTGATGTTAATATACCCTATAATCTTGGACTTTCACTTCTGCCTGGGGCCTCAGTTTTCCCATCTGTACAACAAAACAGCTGAAGGGTTGGCCTGTAGAATCTCTAAGTTTCTTTTCAGCTCAAAAATTTGATGATATATTTACGGGTTTTGGTACAGGAGGTGCTCAGTTTTTCTGGGCTTGGGTTTCAGGACATGTCTCTGGGTTTCCAGCCACTCCCTGAGGTCTCAGGCCCCCTCCTCTTAGCTCTCCCCTGGAGAAAAGTTACTATTGCTAGTTTGACCTATTTTCAGCACCAATACAGGAAAATGAGACTACAAGGGGCTGGCTTATACAAATTTAGTGGCTGGACATGCTCAGTAGATAGCACAGAACACTCCTGAATATGCCTGGTGCAAGGGATAGTGTCTGACCAATGAACATGCTCCAGGAAGAGACTGACTGAGCATGTGCAAGACTAAATGTTACAAAACTGGTAGCCACACCCTTAAGTGACTATTCATTAGATAGACTATAAAAGCCAAATCCCAGCCAAAGGCAGAGTTGTTACTTTCCTGGAGGCCACCCTCATTTTACTGGCTGAGGTGTGTATACTTTACTTTGTATCAAATTTACTTTCAGCAGGCAATCTGCTCATTCTCTTGTGCCAGCCTGCACTCTGTACTGAACTTTAAGTATGTTTTTCTTGCTATTATGTTAGACTTGATGTCTGTACTGAATTTAATTTTGTGTTAAACTTGGTGTGGGCCCTGCTCAGTCTCTGGAGCTATGTCACACTCTCTCTGTGGAACCTGTGTTTTTTATCTACTACATTAAACTCTGTGGAACCTGTATTTTTTATCTACTACATTAAACTTGTTCTCATTTTCTACTGTGACTCTGCCCTTGAATTCTTTCCTGTGGCAGTCAAGAACCTGGTAAGAAGACGGGGCGGGTTGAGGCTGACTATCCGGCCCTCTGGACCCTACCTATGACATCAGTATCAAAATCTACCTGCACCCCCACAATTTGTTCATTCTCCTTTCCATATTGTTTCACGGTAATCTTACCTCTTACTATTCTTTTTCTGAGCCGTTTTGATACAGGCCATCAGTGCATTTTTCCTCTCTGCTTTTGCTCAGTCCATGCCCTTCACCTTCAGTGTTTATGTTTTTCACACCTGAATATACTTCTCTTTGGGACTCAGCTCAAATATCCTTATTTTCCTCCCCAAAAGAAGTGATCTCTACTTCCCTGAGTCTCCACGAAACTTCTCTTGTGCTTTCTTAAATCGCCCATCATAGGCTGCATGATACTGTAATCATTAGTTCGTATATTGTCTTCCTGAGTAGCAAATGCTGTTAACTCTCCAGTTCCTGGGACCACCAGGGATAGAGAAACACCAGGTATTACAATGTTGCAAAGTGTGTATATCATTTGGTAAATAGTCACTGCCCCAACTCCTCTACAGAGAACTCCCTGTTCCTGTTCTCACCCCTTGCCCTGGAACTCTCCAGATCCCCATTGGACTAACTAAAAGGTTGACACCTGGCACAGCAGAGTCTCCAGGGTCTTAGTCCAAGCTGTGGCTTTCCCAGAGCCCAGGTTGGCCAAGTTGTCCTCCCTCTTCTGTATCTCTCCTGCTCCAGTCTCCTGTATAGAGGCTTACACATAATAAATGAAGAATAAGTGTTTGTTACATGAAAGAAGGCAGGCTTGTTCTGACACTGCCAGATTTATCTAAAGACTTAGGGGGTACAAGGGAGTCAGAGAACAAGATGTCATTGTTCCCTGAGTCAGTGTTTAAGGCTTGTTGCTGGCTTCAAAAGGCACTTTAGAATTTGGAGGAGGTGAAGATAAGGATGTAGAATTTAATTTTTTCAGCAAAATTGGAGTGAAATAAGTATATAATTTAGTAATGCACTGTATAGCAGATTCTGAGCTTTTCAATTTGGTGAAAGCATGCTTGAATTGGAGGAGAATCAAATGTTGCTGCATTCTGCAAATTAGACCCATCTTCCATCCTTTTCTGTACCCCTCAGGGTTGGTGCTTTTCTTCTAACTCCAAATGAGAGCCCTTCTCAAGCTGTGACCCCTTTGTCCTCTCCTCTTTACATTCTATTGCTGTAATGAATAAATCTAGCAAGGAGATGGTATACACGGTCAATATACAAAAAACAGTTGGAACTCTACTAACAATGAAAAACTGGAAGTAAAAAAAATATATAGTGCCATTTAAAAATCACCAAAGAGGGCTGGCCCAGTGGCGCACTGGAGAGTGTGCCGCTTGGGAGTGCGGCGGCGCTCCCGCCGAGGGT
>NW_007727793.1:311619-317610 GCF_000696425.1 Galeopterus variegatus
CAAGATCTCTATGCTGAAAACTCTAAAAGACTGAGGAAAGTTATCAACAAAGACATAAACAAATGAAAAAATATACTGTCTTCATGAATTGGAAGTTGCATTATATTTAAAATGTCATTTCTCACCAATTGATCTGTAGATTCGATTCAATCCCCGTTAAAAATCTCATCAGAATTTTTTGTGGATATCAACAAGCTATTCTTAAAATTTATATGAAAAGAGAAAGAGCCCAGTATAGCCAAAATAATTTTTAAAAAAAATAAAGTTGGAGTACTTCCATTAACTGATTTTAAGATTTATTAAGAACCTTAACTATAACATAACCTAACTATAATAATCAAGACAGGATAGTATTTAAGAAAGTATATAGATGGATAAATGGAACATTATGGAAAGTCTAGAAATAGACATGAAAAAATATGGCCAATTGATTTTTGACAAGAGTGTGAAAAAAATTCAGTGGAGATTATTTTTTGTTTTGTTTTGTTTTTACAAACTGCGCTGGAAAAATTGGATATCCATATATATATAGGGAGAAACCCCCTTGGGAGAGTGTGGTGCTGATATACGCAGAAACTTCAACCTGTAATTTATATTTCATGTAAAAATTAATTAAAAATGGATTATAGACCTAAATGTAAAATATAAAACAACAGCACTTTTTGAATAAAACATAAGTGGAAAATCTGTGACCTTAGGTTAGGCAAAGAGATCTTAAATAAAACACCAAAGTGTGATCTATAAAAGAGAAAACTGATGAACTTGACCTCATCAAAATAAAATATTTTTGCTCTGTAAAAATCACTTGTTAAGAGAATGGAAAGACAAGCCACAGACTGGAAGAAAATATTTGCAAATCATATATCTGATAATTCTCAAAACTCAATGATAAAAAAAAAACAAATCCAGTAAAAAATTGGCACAGGATTTGAGTAGATACTTCACCAGAGAAGGTATATGGGCAGGAAATAAGTACATGAAAAGATGTCATCATCAGTAGTCATTAAGGAAATGCAAATTGAAATCACAGTCAGCTACCACTACACACCTCTTAGCATGGCTGAAAGAAGCAAATACAGAAAACAAAACTTGACAGTACTAAGTGGTGGCAAGGATGCTGAGCAATTGGAACTCTCATAGATTGCTGATGGAATGCAAAATGGAAAAGCTGCTATGGAAAATAATTAGTCAGTTACTTATAAAGTTAAATATAAATGTCCCTTATGACCCAGACATCCCATTTGTAATATCGAAGAGAAATGAAATCATACTTTCACATTAATGCCTGATGTGAATGTTTACAGCAGCATAAAACTGCTATCATAATTGCCAAAAAGAAGAAATGATCAAATATCCCTCAACTGGGTAATGGATAAACTGTGGTTTATAAAATAAGATGAATCCCTTTTGTAATGCATTTCTACAAATTTTAATAAATGTGTAGTCATGTAACCACCATAACAATAAGATACAGAACAATTCCATGACCGCCCCCCNGACATCCCATTTGTAATATCGAAGAGAAATGAAATCATACTTTCACATTAATGCCTGATGTGAATGTTTACAGCAGCATAAAACTGCTATCATAATTGCCAAAAAGAAGAAATGATCAAATATCCCTCAACTGGGTAATGGATAAACTGTGGTTTATAAAATAAGATGAATCCCTTTTGTAATGCATTTCTACAAATTTTAATAAATGTGTAGTCATGTAACCACCATAACAATAAGATACAGAACAATTCCATGACCGCCCCCCCAAAATTTTTTTCTTGGCTGCATATTTTGGTTTAAAAACAAACAAAACAAAACCTTAAAATTGGTGAAATAAATCAAAATTCCTCTAAAAATGCATATGTCTAAAATTTGGCATTTTGAAAATAGTCTGGCGATATCTAATAAGGCTGAGTATATTCTATATGTTTACAAACACACACACACACACGAGGGTACTACAAAAAGTCTGTGGAAAAACAAAAAATAGAATTAAAAGGTGATATGAATCTTTCCATAAATTTTTTGACATAGTGTCGTGTGTGTGTGTGTGTGTGCGTGTGTGTAATCCAGAATTTTTTTTTAACTCATAGGTATAGATACCCAGGTATGTATTCAAGAAAAATGCATTTTTAGGCCCACAAAAAAGTCTGTACAAGTATGTTCATTACAACCAGTTTTAACAGTCCCCAACTAGAAATTAAAATTTTCATAAGTAGCAAAAGATATAATGGAGCAGTAGAGTAGATATAATACTGAGATTGAAGTCTTTTCATGTAGTGGAATACTACACCATAATGAGACCAAAAAATCTACAACTGCATACAATATGGATGAATCTCACGAACATTATATTGAGTGACAGAACCAGACAGCAAGGATTTTATGTTTCCATTTCTTTCAGGTTCAAAGCAGGAAAACTGGTATATGGTATTAGATGTCAGCATAGTGGTGAGTTTCTTTTGGGATAGCTGGGTAGTAACTAGAAGAAGGTGTGGGGAGGTGGGGTCTTCTGGACAGCTGGCCATACATGGGTACTTCGAAACATTCATGGAAAAACAGAATTAAAAGATAATATGAATCTTTCTATAAACTTTTTGAAGATCCCGTATATTCTGTTGTAAGAGCTGGGTTCCAGTTACAAAGGCATGCTTAGTTTGAGAGATTCATCAAGCTGTACACTTGTAATTACATATTTTTCTGTACATGTGTTCTTCAATAAAAAGTTTAAATTGAAAAGAATAGAAAAATATCTTTTTTCCTTCCAAAATATTTTTAATTTACACCCAACTTTACAGGCACAGGAGTTGCACAAAGAAAGAAATTATATTCACATACCCTGACATACTATTTAGTGAAGAAAACCCCTCTCTAAAGCACAGCTGAGATCAGTAATATTTACTGAAGTTTTTCCAATGTATACATAATTTACTCATTTCTCTAGATCCTCAAATGGGTTGAGTATCAATGTGTTAGAGATTACTCTTCAGCAGATACGTAGAGCACAGCTATTCTCTAGCGTTGCTACTCAGTGTGGTTGAAGAATCAGAGTGTTTCTGGGAGCTTGTTAGAAAAGCCAAATCTCGACCCACTCCAGACCCATTGAATCAAACTCTTCATGGGAATAGCCCTAGGGGATTCATGTGGATATTAAACTCTTTAATACCAGTTAAAAACAAAATTATATGTTTTAATAGTCAGCTGAGATGCATTTGGATTGTTGTTAAAAATCTTGAAGGCCAGTTTTATTAGATCCCTTTGAGGGATTTGGGAGCCCTCCTCTAATTGGGGGAGTTTTTTGTGGATATTGGGAGCTGATTGGGAAATGAAATGGGTGTTGATGTAAAGTTTTTCTTTTTCCGTTTTAGGGTTAAGGTTTGTGTAGTGGATTGAATTATGTCCTCCCAAAACTCAATGAAGCTTGAGTTGTGTCCTCCAAATTTTATGTATTAGAAACTTAGCCCACACTGTGACTGTAAAGAGGGTGGGAAATCCTATCATGGTAATTATAAGGTAGTGATTTAAAGAGGTGATTAGATTATAGGACCATGCAGCAGAGAATGGATTAAAAATGGTGGCCAGGGTTGTGGTTCTGAGGGCTTTAAAAGAACAGGGAGGAGAGTGTGTGTCTCTCTCTTGCTCTCTCTGCTTCCACCATCTTGCAATGTGAGACCCCTGGGTCACTGTCGCCACCACCAGACGGACTTTGGACTTCCCAGCCTCAGAAACTGTAAGCAATAAATTTCATTTTCTTATAAATTATCCAGTTCCACGTATTTTGTTATAAGCAACAATAACAGACTAATACGGTTGGCATATTTTCCTATAGCCTCAGCGAGGTGACACAAAAAAAGTCCAGGGTGTTCATTTGGTTCCTGAGTAACTTTCTTAATGTTGTTATAATTGACTGCCTTTAAAGAAGCCTTTTTTTTTTTTAATCCCTTCTATGAGGTATGTTAGCATGTGTCCCCTTCCTTTTTTATCTGGGGATTTTATCTGGTAGTCCCAGTTTGGGTTGGTTTGTAGGACGGCTGTTGGACCCACAGGATATTGGGCTTGATCCTGAGTGTGCACAGTGTTTACATGGGTTTGTGCAGCAAACCAGACTCGCTCCTCCTCCAACGGAGTTAAAGTGGAAGAAAGGATAGCATAAATGCCATGTCACATGAAATCATAGGGTCGAGTGAGATATTGGAATTCTTTTATATATTGAGTAGGATCTGTAGTATACGTTCCTAATTGCTTTTTTATTTGACCCATATTATTGAGGGAAAAGGGGACATAGACCCTAACAATGCCCTCACCTCCTGCTACCTCTTGAAGGGGAAAGATAGGAGAAGGGGAGCGAGGGTTGTTTGGATGTTTTAGGGTTTTTGGTGAAAGGAAAGGTGGTAGTTTGTGAGAATGGGTAATAGGAGGGGAGGGTGCAGGAAACAGGGAGTCAGAGTAGAGGTTGCAGACATGAGGAGGAGGTGCAGAGGTGGGGGCAGGCTGTGGCAGGACAGTTTGGGGTGGTGCAGCCATATCTTCAGGGTCAAAATTGAAGGATGAGGAAGGAAAGGGCACCTGTTGGTCTGAGTTGAAAGATAAGGAGGGCAGTTGAGAAGGAGAAGAAGGAGATTTGGATGGGTTTTCATTGAGCAAGAGGATTTGGTAAGAGTTACAGCAGTGGCATAGAGAGGAACAGGAGTGGAGCTAGACAAAGGCTTGGACACAGGGAACCTTAGACCACTTTCCATTGTGTTTGAAGAAGTTTTTTAGATCACAGAGAATTTGGAAAATGTAAGTGCCATATTTTTAGCCAATGGCTTTTTTTATCCAATTGGTATTGAGGCCATGCAGTACTACAAAAGAAAACAAGCCTCTTTGGGCAGATGTGAGGTGCAAGACCTAAGGTTTTTAAATTATAGAGGAGACATCCCAGGGGAGAGTCTCATGGAGGATGAGAAATTTGATTGCCAATAGTTTTAGGTAAGGGAGAAGAATTTTACTTCCTAAGATCCCCAAAAGTGAGACAGGTGTTTCTGCAACACTTTAGGGACCTGAGAAATGAGAGACTAGTTTCTACTATCAGGCATTCCCTATAGTGAGGAGTTTTAGTCAACTGGTGACCAATGTAGTGCCCCCGACCCAGCCGAGAGTTTTGTGAGACAGTCTTGGACTGTTTAATATCAGAGGACTGCAGTTTGAGAGGAAAAATGAGACTTGACTCACCTAGAAAGTGATTGATGTCCAGTGTTGCATGCAGAGACTGCGACAGAGAAGTGAAGCAGCAGAAACGTTGGGCTCAGATTCTCAGTTGGGGGATAAGGGAGTGAGAGAGAGAGCAGAGAAGACAGACAGAGTGGAGAACAGAGGGCTTACTGAGGACCTGGGAGTTAGCCCAGGACAAACTGCTGCTGCCCATTACTTCCCAGGTTGTGCGCGCGTGCACGCACGAGAGAAAGAGACAGAGAGAGAGATAGAGAGACAGAGAGATAGAGACAGAGACAGAGAAGAGAGAAAAAGTTTTTCCAAGTTTGGGGGGCTGGGGCGGTGAGAGCTGACAATCCTGGTCCCCGTACAGGCCACGAATTATGTTAGGTTGGCAAGACAAAGGCATTAAAGGACTCCAAGCCAAATCCTTACCATGCCAGGGAAGTTTTTTTTTTTTTTTTTAAGCAAACCTGGAGGGGAGACTGAAAGATCAGTTCCTGCCACAACACAGAATAATTAGGGGTTTTATAGGGCTTGAATTAGGAGAAGGGATTGGGTAGCTATTCTGAGCATTTAGCACTTTGCAACAGCTCTGTGGTTTTCCTGTTCTGCACAGAATCCAGTTTTTCTCAGAAAGCACTTTGCTTAAAAGAAAGGGAAGGAGCAGGAGGCAGGAAGTAGTTAACATGGCTGTGTTTATGCTAAGCTAATTGTGAGGCCTAATATTGAATATATAGAGAACTCCTAAAACTCAACAACAACAAAAACAAGCAACTCAATTCAAAAATAGTCGGGCCG
>NW_007727793.1:318589-321804 GCF_000696425.1 Galeopterus variegatus
TTTTTTTTTTTTTTTTTTTTTTTTAGCAAACCTGGAGGGGAGACTGGAAGATCAGTTCCTGCCCCAACACAGACTAATTAGGGGTTTTATAGGGTTTGAATTAGGAGAAGGGCTTGGGTAGCAATTCTGAGCATTTAGCACTTTGCAACAGCTCTGTGGTTTTCCTGTTCTGCACAGAATCCTGTTTTTCTCAGAAAGCACTTTGCTTAAAAGAAAGGGAAGGGGCAGGAGGCAGGAAGTAGTTAACGTGGCTGTGCTTATGCTAAGCTAATTGTGAAGCCTAATATTGAATATATAGAGAACTCCTAAAACTCAACAACAACAACAAAAACAAGCAATTCAGTTCAAAAATGGTCAAAGAACTTGAATAGACATTTCTCCAAAGAAGATATACAAATGGCCAATAAGAATATGAAAAGATGCTCAACATAACTAATCCTTAGGGAAATACAAATCAAAACTACAATGAGAGATCGCCTCATGCTCATTAAGATGAAAGGTATCAAAAAAAGACAGGCAATAATAAGTGTTTTCCAGGATGTGGAGAAATTGAAACCATTCTGCACTGTTAGTAGGAACGTGAAAGGATACAGCCCAAGTGGAAAACAGTAAGATGCTTCCTCAAAAAATTAGAAATAGATTTAGCATATGATCCAGCAATTACACTTCTGGGTAATACCCAAAAGAGTTGAAAATAGGGTCTCGAAGAGATATTTGTACACTTATCTTCCTAGCAGAATTATTCCAATAGCCAAAACGTGGAAGCAACCCAAGAGTCCATCAATGGATGAATGTATGAACAAAATGTGGTATATACATACAAGGAAATATTATTCAGCTTTAAAAAGGAAAGAAGTTCTGACACATACTACAACATTGATGAACCTAGGACATTATGCTGAGTGAAATAAACCAGTCAGAAAAAGACAAATACTGTATGATTGTACTTATATGAGGTACTTAGAATATTCAAACTTATAGAAACAGAAAGAATAGCAGTGCCAGGGGCTGGGGAAGGTCACAGAAAGTTACCATTTAATGAGTACAGAGTTTCAGTTTTACAAGCTGAGAAGAATTATAGAGATGGATGAAGATGATGGTTGCACAACATTATGATGTATTTAATACCACTGAACTGCAACTTAAAAATTGTTAAGATAGTAAATTTTATGTTATGTGTATCTTATCACACACAAAAAATTTTGAAAATAAAACAAACGAACCTACTAAGACCCTTTGATTACAGGTACCAGGTTTGATTAGCGATCATACCAAGATGCATGTGTTCTGGTCAAATTAAATTCGATCAATAATTCCTTTAAAACAAAGATAGGCACATAAAAATCACTCAAAGATGGACAGAACGGCTCACTTCAGATGATCAATAACTAGTCAATAGCTGTGGTCTCAGGTTTGGCAACCTGGTATCAAGTCAAAATTTCTATCCTTTTGGCTCCTGGCTGGTTGGGATGTTATGGAAGAAGTTGCTAAAGAAATGCAGTCACTCAGAGAAACAGGGAACACAGATGTTCTATTACACTGGCAGTCTCGGGGGAATTAGCGTTCCAAAACCTGAGCCCTGAATGCAGGGAGAACTAGACTTATATACTTTCCTTGAGCAAGCAAGCAAGAATTTTGATTGGCTCTCTTTGTATTCAGGCAGAGTTACCCAAATTGGGGGTCTTTAACAGGTGGTTAACTGGGTCAGTGGCTTTGGGTAGGGGGCTTCATCACAGCTGGGTACAAAGACAGGAAGTGTGGTCAAAAAGCAAGGCTGCTTTCAAAAAGTGGGTATGAGGTTTTGAGTACGGGTCTTCTCCAGGTGGGCAAAACTGGGTTACTGTGGCTATGCAGCATGGGTGTTCAAAACTGGGTAAAGGGGCTTTGGGTAAAGGTCTTTTTCAGCACAAATTAGAGAGCAGCTCTGTCTCTCTTCTACACAGGAAACAAAGCAGCACAGTCTGTCACCCACACAGGAACACAAGGGGGGCAAGAACTGACAGGCTTAGAAACTGCAGAGCTACAGAGCTCAGAAGATGCATTTCAGCTGTTAACCCGTAACATGACTTTAATATTCCTTACAAGAAAAATTAAAGCAGGGATAAAACAAGGGGAGGACAAGGAATTCAGCCACAGGGAGGTGGATATTGTGTTTAGTGTATCTGCTACAGGTTGCTAATGTTTGAGCTCATGCTATTTTTCAGAAAAGATTCATATTTCCTAAAGCTGTGACCACATTAGTAGAGATGTCCTTCTAAAGTGCGACCAAATTAGTAGAGATGTTCTTTTAATGAATCTAAACTAGTAGAGAGCTTTACAAAAAGTGTGCAAATCATGATCTGGTACCAGGCTGACCTGATAATGGACATGGCCTTCTAGACTCTAGATTAAACTGGAAACCCTTCAGATATTTTTGGAAAGTTGTTTGTTTTGTTTTTATGGGAATCTGTATTTCTGACGTTTGTCTTAGGGTCTCTTTCAAGGAATGTAAGTTTCAAAAAGGCGAAGGAATGGAATGCAGTTAGTTTGCCATAATTGAATGAGTAAGAAGGCAAGAAAAAATATTTGGATGCTGAATCTGGTCTGGGAGGCAGAGGTGAAATGACATATGGGAAAAGTTCGTGGTGTTGACTCCACATCTCTGTCTGGGTACACACCTCTATCACTTTCCTTTGTCCAAAAGCAGTGTGGTGGCTAGCAAGGAGCATGGGCTTTGAAGTCAGGAAAATTTAGATTCATTTCTGTGATCTGTCTTTCTCTGGCTGTATATCCTTCAGTTCTTTACCTCTCTTAGTGTTTTCATCTATACATTGAGATTCATAATATCTAACGCATGGTGTTGTTGGACTAACTTGAAGTAAACTACTTGGTTTAATAACTGGCACGTTTTGTGTGCTCTGTAATTAGTAGCTATTTGTTGGCTGCTTTTCCTTTGAAGATCAGTTGGTGACTCTTACCAAGATCTGTTGTGCAGCTTTCACCCAAACCCAGGTGGGATGTACCCTCATGCCGCTCCTGACGGTTATGTGAGGGTACTTCAAAAAGTTCATGGAAAGATTCATGTTATCTTTTAATTCTATTTCTCCACAGACTTTTTGAAGTACCCGTGTACAACTTGCCCTTTCATATCGTTTTGTCATAATTTATTTAATGTTTGTCTCTTATACTTCCTATGAGCTCCTTGAGTTTAATGACTGTCTTATTTATCTTTGCAA
>NW_007727793.1:322514-328468 GCF_000696425.1 Galeopterus variegatus
CGGGAGCGCCGCCACGCTTCCCAAGCGGCGCACTTATCCAGTGCACCACCGGGCCGGCCCTCATGTTATCTTTTAATTCTATTTCTCCACAGACTTTTTGAAGTCCCCATGTACAACTTGCCCTTTCATATCATTTTGTCATAATTTATTTAATGCTTGTCTCTTATACTTCCTATGAGCTCCTTGAGTTTAATGACTGTCTTATTTATCTTTGCAACTCCAGTGATTCCCACAGAGCCTGACCATAATATTCACCAGTTAATGCTAGTGGATTCAATGTATCAATGGGTTTGAAGACTGACAGGGCTAGATGACTGAAGCTACATTGGGACGGAGCCAACTCTGAACCAATGAAACACTGAGTACATCTCTGCCCAGAGTTCTAGATGGCCACAGACCTGTGGAATTAATGACCATTTCTTGAAAGATGAGGTTTAAAAATTCCATAAACAGTAAAGCAAGGTCCTTTGCCATATATGACCAAAGACGGAAAACTAACACACCTATAAATGGTGCTGGAGCCAATTCAAATCAGGTTGAGGAAAAATGTCTTTTGTTTTGAGTATTTAAAATGTTTTTATGAAGTACTGTGTATATCTTTCAGCTTGATACATGACCGCAGCCCCGTTAGAACTGGACCCGAAAATTAAAGGTAAAAGTTGTTTTTCTTTCTTGAGCCTTTGGAGGCCTCATCCTCCACTGGAATGTCTTCTGAGTGCCTTTATTTAACAGAACCCCAAGATCATTAAGCCTAGAGCACTCCCACAAGCCCCAGGATACCTTTTTCTCAGATAACAAAAGCAGCTGTTGCACACCCATCAGCTCAACACAGATCAAAAATCTGGCAGGTTTCCATTATGTGCCGTCTAAGCAAAATAAAAGCTCCTTAGCATCCCAAACAAAGCTTTCTGTCACCTACCTGTGCTGATTTGACCACGAACCAGGCTATGGCTATTCCAGCCAACCTCCAAGACAATGTTGCCCCATGCTACTTAGGGGTCTGATGATTTTCATCACCATTATGCTTACCTGACTCATTTTCAAATTCAGAGCACTTTTCCTTTTCCCGTTAGACTTGGGCTTTTGTGTGCTTTTCCTTTATTGGAAATGGCAACATAAAGCTATTTAAACACAGCTCCATCTGTCAGAGTCGGGTCCTGCAGGTAGAGTGTCGTGTTTGATTTCAGATTATCATTTGTTGTGCTGTCAGGAAGGGTTTGGGAGAGGAAGGAAAATAATGCCTGTATTTAATTGCTCACTGGTTAAAAAACACAAAGAAGTTATTTGCAACTTTGACCATGACTCTGATCAATGTGTCTGATGTTTCTCTACAATCACAGCAATAGTTTCTGTGACATTCGAAAGTTGGCTCCAAAAGAATTGTCCACAATAGAAAGCTGACCTTAATTTTGAGCTTTGGAGCCCACCTTTGTTCACTTCTCGTCCATAAAGGAACCAAAAAGAGTAAGGCTTGCCCTTAGTGGGTAAAAGCATGAATGGAAGTAGAACCAATGGACCCTTGCTTAACTCAATGAAATATGTAGAGTACATAAGGACAAGATGCGCTACCTTCAGAAATTTTATTTCTGTGTGTCTGTGTCAAGATTATCTACATACAGAATACATTTTTGAGCACCATTCTTCACAACATAGTTATAATTGTAAGTCATTAAAAATAAGGTGAACGTTTACCAATTAGTATCAGTTAGAACAGCAGAATGTTAATTTTTTGTTTTAATTTATCAATATACAATGTAGTTGATTTTCGTGTCCCTTTACCAAATCCTTCTTTCCCTTCCTCCCTCTTCCCCTCCCCACCATCAAAATCATATCTGTTCACTTGTCTTAACAAATTCAAGGAATTGTTGTGATTGTTGAGTCTTGTCTTTTTTTTTAGAATGTAATTGTTGAAGCTGAAGGATGGGCACATGGTGGTGCACTGTGCTGTTTGTTAAAAACAATATTTATAAAGACAGTGTTCGGCAAAAACCAATGTAAAATTACAGATATGATGTGATTAGTGTGCATTTGAAATACAAAAACTAATGACAGAAGAATAATATATCAAAAGGTATCAGTCACCGACAGTGCATATAACACAAGTACATATGGTCTAGTTCTTAGTGCCACAATACGGCCACACTTCTGACAGTGCAAGTCTACCCTAATGAAAAATAGTCACTCTGGGCAAATATTGCATTTGACTTGTTTGCTTGAGAGTTAACTGGTGGCAGAGTGACAGTCCTGAAAAACAGACTTTACAAGCTGAGTGAATAGGAAAGTGGACAGGTAAAGTTTGCCATGGTATGGATAGAGGATGGGGTGGGAGCATCACAGTAGCTATACAGGGAAACTTGAGACCTCTGGACAGAAACACGAAGATATTGAGATGCCTGAAATATGGCTAGAAAGTGGATCTAATCCAAAGTGGGAAAACAGTCCCCTTTCTCAGACACAGATATGAGAAGTGGGCTTTTTTATTGGAGAGAAGGTTTTCTTTCCCAGCCTTGCAACCACCAGCACCACTGTGTCACAATCCAGGCACAATATTAAAATGGGCCTGAATTCTCTTTCTGTTGACAGCCTGGGTAAATAGGTCCTGGTCTATTCCTCTCCCATACTCCATAGTTTAATTACTGCTTTGGTTTTGACCACAAAGCTCAATCTTTCGTTTTTAGACAATTTGACAAGAATTGGTGTAGTGTGCCAGTGTGATTCTTCTTCCACGATTTAGGTTCTCCATATATTTGTGCTACCTCATGATACCTTGAGGCAAAATATTTTCCATGTGCCTTCCTAGTGCCATCCCCTGGCTACCCCAAAGACTCCAATATGACAAACAAAAATCACACACACACACACACACACACACACACACACACACACACACACACACACACACGAGTAGAGTGATCTGCATTTATGCAAGGAACAAGACAATCCAATTGGCTCTTCTCTTAATCCTATGATGAAAGAATTTGAGGACAATGTTTCAGAGAAACCCCGATGTCTCTCTATTTCTCTGCTTGTTTCCATCTGGGCTTTTGATGGAATCATTAATACTGTCAAAGAATTCAATTGCATCTAAGGAAAAAAATATAGAATTTGCGAGGAAAAAATAGCCTGCTTTTTTGCCAGCAAAATTGAATTTTGACAGACAAAATTCTAGAGTTGTTGCAGGTAAGTGTAGCTGCCACATCAGGAAAATGAGTGTGGTCACAGGAAACTGAGCTCCAAGACTAGTCTGAGAAATTCAATTTGGAGAAGATATATGTCATCCTATGAATTTTTAAAAAATTATTTTGTCCACTAATTTTAATATTTACTTTTGATATATATGTGTTCAATGAACTTTGAGTTATTTCTACTCATAGCAGGGAGCAAAATCCTAGAAATCCAGATAATAATGGGTAATTCAAAATACTGTATTTCAGTAGCTTTTACAAAGCTGGTGTCAATCTGCGCATTACTGCTGCCTAGGTAGTGTAAGATTGTCACTGCAGGTTGGTATAACTTGTTAAGCCTGGATTGGTTGACATAGGATTTAGTCAAAATCACATGAAAAAGTTTTGTTTTCACACGTTTCACCTATCATTTAGATTTTACCTCGAACAACATTCAGGATTGCAATTAAGAATATACCTCTCCTGACCTCTGCTGTATCCAGCCTAGATTCTTCCCTTGAAAGTGCTTTTGTTTAGCCTGAGACATACACACCTGAGACAGCGAAGCAAATAAGGCTACATGATTTGGTGAAAACGTCTAGCATTAGGTGGGAGTGAGAAAACTCAAATTACCATGTGTTTGCCAATTCTGTGATATTTATGGACCTCAGTTCTCATTTCTACTAATATTAACAGCTATTTTTAATCAAATGCTTGCAATGCCATAAACTGTTCTATGGTCTCAAAGTATATTAACTGGTTTTATTAAGCCCCATGTGGTAAATACTGTTGTTGTCTATTTTACAGACAAGAAAACAGACAACTGCCTTAAAATCAGGTGGTTGGTCAGGGTGGAGTTGAGATTCAGACTGTGGCCTGAACCCTTCACCGTGACTCGTCTGCCTCAGGGGCATTCCATGTAGGGCTGTGTGACAGAGATGATGGCTGACTTGCCCTTTCTCTTCCCTCTGCTTTGTGCTGTCTGGAAAGGCTGTTGCTAGAGCTGCTTTGAAAAGCTATGTATTGAAGATAGCAGAGCTGTCCCTTCGGCATGGATTTGAGGATAACGTGAGAAGCAGAAACCCCACCTCATCGCAGATTATTGTGTGAGAGAAAATTAACTCTTGTGTGGGCCACTGTATTACAGTTCTCTTTGTAACAGAAGTTGATTGCATAGAACTCTAACAACACAGTTTCTTAAGCAGTGTTGTGCTGGAGCAAGCTCGTATAACTCATAAAAGACAAATGTTTAATACTCAGGTTTTTTCAAGCTGATTGTTAAACTGTTCATGAGAGTGATTATATGATAAAAATTGGGAATACTGCAAATTAGGACTCTATTTTATTTAATATTTTATTTTATTTTGAAGAGCTCCTTTACCAGGATACCATTGGGCATGAGGATTCAATGAGAAAATTTATATAAATGGTTGGCAGAGTGATCAGAATGTAGTAAATGCTCAATAAATGTTAATAATAATAATGATAACTAAGGTATGGCTGTGTTTGTCAATTTGGTTTGCCTACCTCTGTGGCTGCTCAGATGGCCCTTAGTGTTCTATATGTGTGTTTGCCTCGGGGCTTGGGCCTTACTGGGAAGCTTCCTCTCTGGTCAGCTCTGGGAGTTCTCCCTGTTCCTTGAGTCCTGACCCTGGCAGCTGGATCCTGTCCTGCCGGCCCAACAGGGTGTGTGAGATCTGTAAGTCTCTGCCTCGCTATCCGGGCGTTTCCCCTCTCTGTGTGCACTTGATGGGGCCTCCTGGAGGGTGGCTTTTATTCCGAGACTCCTCCTCCTTTGCCAGACCCCTCCCCTCTCAGTACAGGGCTGGGGCGTGTCTTCTGCAATCCTTGTCTCTCAGCCCCGCCCGGCCCCGAAGAGGTCTCAGGCCTCCACCACGGACACTGTGGGTGTTCCTGCGGCCCCAGTCAAGGCCCTCTCTGGGCCTCCCACCTTCCCCCCAGTATTGCAGCCCCCTGTGTGGTTGAGCTATCTCCCACACCAGGGCGCGAGCACCCCGGGGGAGGATCCCACAGCACACAGTTCCTCTTTGAATCCCCCGGCATGAGCCAGCTCAGTGCCCTCAGGCCGTCAGCTCTCTGGCAGGTTCAAGTGGGCTCGGGGGCACCCCGGTCACCCCTCTCCCAACCAGAAATCAGTCTTGGGTTTTTCCAAACTGAAGGCTACAGAGATGGTATCTACCTCCTGGAAGCAGGGAGTTTACCTGGGGCCGAAGCCCCAGGTGTGGTGGAGTGACAGTCTGGCTGGGATCCTCGTCCCTGCCCTCCCGACGCTGGCTGGGGGCTTCCCCACAACACCAGCCCCTCCAGAGATCCGCAGGTGGAGTGGACTTGGTGGCCGGTCCACAGGCCCCGGAGGGCCCTGCGCTGAGGCACACAAGTGGCACGGCTCAGTGAGGAGCCGCGCCAAGCGAAGATGGCTGGCTTGCCCCATCTGAGCCGGCCGGCTCTGCCCCCACCGGAGAAAATGGAGGCAGTGCTGATGCAGGTGCCTAGCCTGGTGTGGTAAGCTGGAGCCGGGCGGGCCTTTGCCCCCCAGGCGGGGCTGGGCTGGGGGTCACTCACAGAGCTCCCAGAGCTGGGCCGGTCCCACGCCTTCATCTCTGTCTCTGCGTCGCTGCTGCCGTCTTTCCTGGCCTTTGTTGCCTTGGGCTGCTCGGTCTCCTGGCGCGGTTGCGGCGCTCTCAGGAATCTTCTTTTGCATCGGCCCTAAAACCTCGAGAGTGTAGTTGGTTTTTTTCGTTGTAGATTAGTTGATCATTTCTTATTTAT
>NW_007727793.1:328478-329110 GCF_000696425.1 Galeopterus variegatus
GTTTTTTGTTGCTCTTGGAAATGCAAATAGTACTCCGGCAGCACAGCGCACACTTCTCTGGCTCGCTCTGTCCTCTGGCATGCCCTCTCCAGACCCGTCGCCATCTTGAAAGTCAAGTCAAACCTGTGCACAGTGAAACTCCCTGCCAAAATGAGTAAACATCCAAAAAAAAGATACCAGAAATGCAAAAAACCAAGAAAGTACACCACCAAAAGTTAATAAAGCTCAAACTCTAGATCCTATAGAACAAGAAGCCCTTGAAATGAATGACAAGGAATTTCGAGTGATAATCCTAAAGAAACTGAATGAGATACAAGAAAACTCAGCTAGACAGCATGAAGAAATAAAGAAAAATATACAAAACCTGAGAGAGGAAGTGTACAAGGAAATCAATGTCCTAAAAAAAAATGTAGCAGAACTTACAGAACTGAAGAAGTTATTCAGTGAAATAAAAAACACAATAGAGAGTTTAACCAGCAGGCTAAAGGAAGTTGAAGAGAGACCCTCTGTACTTGAAGATGGGCTGTTTGGAATAAGACAAGCAGAAAAGAAAAAAGTATCAAAGATATTGAAGGAAACCTGAGAGAGATATCAGACAACCCTAAACAATCAAATATCCGAGTCATGGGTAT
>NW_007727793.1:329963-330165 GCF_000696425.1 Galeopterus variegatus
GATGGGCCATAATAATCATATATATTGTATATTGACAAAATAAAAATTTAACGAAAAAAAAAATAAAAAAAAATAGTAATGATAATAGATGGATTAAATATAGAGATTAATTCATCAGCTCTTCACACTCAAAGAAAAACTATTTATACTTTATTTCCTTGCTCCAAATCACACAGAATCTTCTTTGAGGAAAGCAAACCCT
>NW_007727793.1:333441-334937 GCF_000696425.1 Galeopterus variegatus
TAATAATCATATATATTGTATATTGACAAAATAAAAATTTAACGAAAAAAAAAATAAAAAAAAATAGTAATGATAATAGATGGATTAAATATAGAGATTAATTCATCAGCTCTTCACACTCAAAGAAAAACTATTTATACTTTATTTCCTTGCTCCAAATCACACAGAATCTTCTTTGAGGAAAGCAAACCCTAATGATGAAAAATTCTCTCCCACCCATGTTGAGAGAGATAATGGGCGAGTGAGCCTCATGGTAAGTTTTCACTTCTTTTCTAATCTTTACAGCTGATTATCAAGTTTCAAGTTATTCAACAAAGTCCTTTTTTCCCGCATAAGTAAGATAGAAAAAAAAAATGTAAACCAGAAAGAGTTTGATATGAAAACATTGCCTTTAAATCTTAGTAGATAGGAAAGAAAAATTTTACAAGTTTCTAACTTTTCTGTCATGTATTTTCAACTTTGAAGAGTCTACTTAATCAGCAAAATTTTCAGTGTACTTGCCTCATCCTTTAAGTTGTTAGGAGCCTCGGAATTTCTAGAGTCAATTTAATTCCAGAATCGCTCAGCCACTGATAACAATAAAAAAACAAACAAACCAAAAAAACCACAATAACCCCAAGTCAACAAAACTTGACATTTGTGATTACTAATTTATTAGACCTTGCACTTTGCATGTGTCCAAGGACATGAAATATGTTGAATGGGTGATCTACCCACTTCCTTCTAAAACATACTGATGAGACTGCACATCCATCATCAATTGCAGTACTCTTCATGCTAAACTTAAATAGTGCTTTAGAATCTTTCTCAATAAGGCTTTCCAGGAAGCCACTATCAATCAGAAGTGAAGCTCTTTACCAATTTATTATAGTCTGATCTTCTTTCACAGGAGTCCTAGGACTAAAGTCTTGACCAAGTACCCAGTTTCCATAGCTGAGTTCCTAATAAATAGCTGGGACCCCCTGATCCCATATACCTCCCTGAGCTCCTGGATAGCCTTGACATTTTAGTTTCCATTGTTCTTGATAAAGTCTGGATTCCTTAACATGGTATAAGGTCTTTCATGTTTTGGCCCCAGCCTACCCTCCATCCTCATCCTGCACCACTATTCCCCTCATGCTAGTTACTCTCTCCTTTTCTCTCTGGATATACTCTCCATCCATCTCAACCCGGTTCTGAGGTCTGGGATGCTGGCCTCTGCAGACAATATCACTTGGGCTCTCACAGGACTTGAGAAGTTGTGTTTTCTCCTTGTGGCAACAGCTCTCATCAGTCAAGCCTTCTCCCATATCTGTACCTCTCCCTGCACTACAGTACAAGCCCCCCATGCTGGCCCTCCATGCTTCCACTGGTGCTGATTGTGGGGTGCTTCCCCATTCCTTGTTGGTCTGCTTGTCCACACCTCTGTAAACGGTCCTTTCAGTAAGCTTTCCTCCATTACCCTTTTTCAAATATCCTGTATCTTTCCTCCCAGATACAGTCTTTTGACACACACA
>NW_007727793.1:335022-336227 GCF_000696425.1 Galeopterus variegatus
GGTGCTGATTGTGGGGTGCTTCCCCATTCCTTGTTGGTCTGCTTGTCCACACCTCTGTAAACGGTCCTTTCAGTAAGCTTTCCTCCATTACCCTTTTTCAAATATCCTGTATCTTTCCTCCCAGATACAGTCTTTTGACACACACACACACAGCCCTGGTCTACTCCTTTCACTCTTGAGATTTTAGTTCACAAAAACTCTCTGTGATCTCTTTTAGCCTGGATCACTTAAATAAGTCTTTTCCTTTTATTAAAAGTCTGTATCTTAGTTTAAGTATGTGTTCATTTTATAATTATTTCATTAATGTTTGTCTCCTTCTACAAATATTTATGCTGTTCAAAATCAGGAACCATGGTAAGCTTCACTCACCATAATAACCCCAGCACCTGTCATGATGCCTGACACACAGCACAGCTAGACTTTGGAAATAATGACTGACCAAACTCCTCCTAAAGCCAGGCCCTTGGACCTCACCTCAATAACCTATACTCTTCCTTAAGGGCTGTCTGTTTTCTTGGTGCCCATCAACTAATTAATCTGATCATGCTATCAAACAAATTTCCACTCCGACAGTGCCTGCTTGAATCCTTTTGGTAATAAAGAACTCACTGTTTCATAGGTCATATAATGGTAGCAGTAGCTTCATTGTTAACTTTTCCTTATTTTGAAATGGAATGTTTCCCACTTCCCATCATTGGGATGTGGTAAACAGGAAGGCAAAAAATTGTGTGCGTGTGTGTATGTGTGTGTGTGAAGTGTAATCTGCAGATGTGCAATGTCAACATCATTTAGGAGCTTGCTAGAAATGCAAACTCTCAGGCCCCACTCCACCTACTGAATCAGGTCAGTACAACAAGGTTCCCAGATAATTCATGGACATATTAAAGCTCGGGAAGCACTGATGCACAGAATATTTTTGCTACATTCCCGAAGACATGAAGATTCTTTCCTTGAGAACTGTACCCATCCCCTGTAGGAAGTTGTCCCTTTTTATCCTCTACCAACACCCTGTTAATATTATATAGACTCCTCTTCAGCTACAGTGGTTTGGCACAGGGGTGGGTACTGGACCTAAGGTAGGACAATCAAATTCTCTAATTTCAGTATTTGGAAGCAGGGGAGAAATTTCAGTTTATGATATACTGAGTTACCTTGAACTAGGTGGTACAAACTTGGGAATCATGGGAGGGGTGGGGGCATATTTC
>NW_007727793.1:336808-338148 GCF_000696425.1 Galeopterus variegatus
AGCTACAGTGGTTTGGCACAGGGGTGGGTACTGGACCTAAGGTAGGACAATCAAATTCTCTAATTTCAGTATTTGGAAGCAGGGGAGAAATTTCAGTTTATGATATACGGAGTTACCTTGAACTAGGTGGTACAAACTTGGGAATCATGGGAGGGGTGGGGGCATATTTCACCATGAGTGGGGAGAAGCAGAGAAAGC
Organism: Galeopterus variegatus; assembly: GCF_000696425.1. NCBI lineage: Eukaryota > Metazoa > Chordata > Mammalia > Dermoptera > Cynocephalidae > Galeopterus > Galeopterus variegatus. Next base: position 337,007 of record NW_007727793.1, read on the forward strand.
CAGTCTATAAAAACAGAAAGTGAATCATGTATGCCTCTCTTTCCTCACTTTTTCCTTACTTATCAGGATCTGCCAGCATCTTGCACACAAAATAAAAATTGTTTTTTTTTTTTTAGTTCTTCAGGTTATGATAGATCAAAGGACTGATCCAAACTAATCCAAATCATAAGATATTGGTCAGCCAATCAGAACTTGAAATTATACATTTCTATAGAAAAATATAATTGGCAAAACAGACTGTCAGTAAGCCAAGAAAAAAAAAATGAAACAGAGAGCATTTTATATTTATACAGAATGACATTTGCACAGTATTCCCAATTCCTTTGTCATATTTTGTACCTTAAACACGACCTGCTTGGTTTGTTAGAAACTGTCACCTGGAAAGTACTTACAAATTGTGGTTCTTGACTCCTTGATTTTCATCTAGAATCCAAGATGATCCCCATGTTACTCCTTTGTTTGCCTTTGTATTTCAGTGTCCAATTTAAGTTTTAGACTGGGGTTGCTCTGGTGAATTTTATGGGAGACTATATTTGTTTACAGGTCATTTCATAGGATGAGTTATTATGGGGAAGGTTTCCACCTGTTTTTATGTAAATTATTACAACTACTATTCATATTACAGAGATAATTACCAAGCTTTTCCTCAATTATAGGAAATGTGCTTTGAAGTCTTTCAATGCCTTCTTTTAAAAAATATTTAAAATTGCTGATATAAAGTTCATGTTATTTGGCTACGCACTGTGAAGTATCTGCAAAAATAATGCCAACAAGGAGAGGTGACTCTTCATCTGCTGTTCCCTGCGTATGCCTCCCTGTCATGTGGCTTGCTCCAGCAGATTAGTGGAATTCCATTTTTCTGCACGGGGCATTCCTTCTGGCCTTAGATTCTCATTCTTACCTTCAGCTACAGTGGTGAGAATGCTGCTTTCTACACTTTTAAAGAACTGTGCCTAGCAGATGAAAATAACCCTTCTTCACCATCTTAAAATTCTGTTCCCCTCATGGATCTCCATTCTATCTTCTTTTTTCCCTTTGACAGAAGAACAGAAGCCATTTGGAAAGTGAGCAGTTCGATTTCGTCTGTGCCATCCATCAGCATTACACCAATGGCTCCACAGAGCTTATCTCTGATTTCTTTT
>NW_007727793.1:339323-340730 GCF_000696425.1 Galeopterus variegatus
GTATTTATATAAAGAGGCACAGCCCATCATCATTATCCCAATTTACCATTTATAGAAGACTCTCCTGCTCAAATAACCCATCAATTATTACAGTGTATGTGTGTCTAGCACTACTGCCCGATCCCCTAATTATCTCTATTTATTCTATCATTGAGATATTAAAATGGGACTGAGAAGTTCACACAGATAAAACTGACAGATCCAGGTCTAGAATACAGTTCTTTGATGTCTACTTTATTCTTCAGTCATCCCACTCAGAGAGGGTTCAGTAAGTACTCACAGGTCTCAAACAATTTATGTCATTTTTTCCAATCAAGATAGTACTCCCTCAAGTGTCTTCCAATTCTTAGGCCAGTCAAATAACAGTTTTCAGATCTCTTAAGAGAGAGAATCTGGTGACTAAGTTGACAAAAATATCTCCCTGTGGATTCAGAATGTGACCAAGGTCCACACTTTTGTTTTCAAAGTCACGTTCATCTGATTCCATCAGTGTTTTCCTACACATACCCTGTTACCTTCTCAAGTGTCTTTATTTTCCATATAATTTATCTATTCTCAAAGCTATCCAGGTTTGTATTATTGGACTTTCCAAGTTATCATTTTGTCCTCTTGCAGAGTAGATCCTGAAATCACTCTGTACAGGAAGTATCCTGGAAGTGAGCATGCATGGGCTCCTAAAGGTGGGAACTGAGGCAGCATCCCCTGCCCAGAAGCAGGCAAGGAACATACAGAAAACACCACTTCTATGTGGATGACCCACCATAGCCACTGCCACATCCATGGCTGCCACAAAAGCAGCAGATGCCACAGCTACTGTGCAGGCAGTCTGCCAGACACTCAACTATGTTAACACAATGAGAGTCACCAGCAGAGACTAGAAGAAGAGGATGTCTCTCTCAAAGCCCATTCCAGAGTAACAGAAGAAGCAACTGCTCTACCAGATGACCAGACATCAACATAGAGATATTAGAAATATGAACACCCAAGAAAATATGACACCAACAAAAGAATACAGTAATTCTCAAATACTAGACCATATAGAGCAGGAAACCCTTGGAATGACTGAAAAAGAATTCCAAGCAATAATCTTAAAAAAAAAAAAACTCATGAGATATAAAAAGAGTCAGTTAGATAACATAACTCAATGAGAAAAAAATATCTATAATACGAAGGAGGAAATTTACCAAGAGACTAATGCCTTAAAAAACAATGTAGCAGAACTCATGGAAATGAAAGATTCACTCAGTGAAATAAAAAACACAACTGATGGCTTAACAGCAGGCTATAGCAAGCAGAAGAAAGAACTTCTGATCTTGAAGATAATCTTTATGAAATAACCCAGGCAGACAAAAGAGAGAGAGAGAGAGAGAGAGAGAGAGAGAGAGAGAGAGAGAGAGAGAGAGAGAG
>NW_007727793.1:341084-342951 GCF_000696425.1 Galeopterus variegatus
TGTAGCAGAACTCATGGAAATGAAAGATTCACTCAGTGAAATAAAAAACACAACTGATGGCTTAACAACAGGCTATAACAAGCAGAAGAAAGAACTTCTGATCTTGAAGATAATCTTTATGAAATAACCCAGGCAGACAAAAGAGAGAGAGAGAGAGAGAGAGAGAGAGAGAGAGAGAGAGAGAGACAGAGAGAGAGAGAAAGAAAAAGTAGGAAAAAAAGAATTTTAAAAAATGAAGAAAATCTAAGAGAGCTAATAGACAATCTTAAGCACACAAATACCTGAATCATGGGTGTTCCAGAATGTGAGGAGAAGGAAAAGGCATGGAAAACCTATTCGATGAAATAATAACAGAAAACTTCCTAGGTACAGGGAGAGAAATGGACCTTCAGATCTGGAAGTCTCAAAGATTCCCAAACAGATTCTGTGGAGGGTTAGAAATCTTGATTCTCATTTGATTTTTAGAATAGAGTTTTCAGGTAAATACTTGTATGGGGTAAAAGCCCTCGGGTAGCCAGAGGGCAACAGCCCATCTAATCAACTCTAGTTACTGCTTAGGTATGTGATTGTATAGTTTAATGATTTTAGAGCTTATAGGTGCCTGTCATACAGATCCTGTTAAGAGATTTTAAGAATTGCTGTAGGGAAAGATGTGAAAAAAATGTTTGCTAGGAGCAAGCTTCTGTTGGTGGAAACTTTAGAGATAATTATACTTAGAGTTTATCATAAGAATGTAACTTATGCTTATATCATTTAAGGAGAGGTTATACTTTAGATAATGATCACAGTTTGACCAACTTAGCTTTTCAGTAATTGTACTTTGGAATATCACATTGTTAATTTTACTGATGTTAGGAGTTTCCATTGTTTAAGCTATACTTAGCCATAGATAACTTTCGTAACACTGCCCACGTCTTTGTGTCCTTTAGTAATCATTGAATCAACTGATTTTTCTTGTGAAAATTCCTTGTCTTTACAATAAAAAACAGAAGGTAACTTTGAATCAGGGCTGTACCCTGTTTTCTCTCCTAATAGAGGAGTTGCTGAGGTTCAGTCCCTTTGGGCCTCTCATGACCTTCATGGTGCTTTGAGTAATCCTTTTTTTTTCATCTCCATTACACAGTGTGAAGTATAACAAGATTCAGCTCAAAAAGATCCTCTCCAAGACATATTAGAGTCAAACTGGCAAAGCTCAAAAACAAAGAGAGAATCTTAAAAGAATCAAGAGAAAAGCATCAAGTCAGCTATAAGGGAGGCCTTATCAGACTAACAGCAGACTTCTCAACAAAAACTCTACAGGACAGAAGAAAGTGGGATGATATATTCAAAATACTAAAAGAAAAAAAAAAAAAAACACTCCTAGCCAAGAATACTGCACCCAGTAAAGCTATCCTTCAGAAAGGAGGGAGAAATAGTGTATTTTCCAGTCAAACAAATACTATGGGAGTTCACAGTCACAGCCAGCTCTACAAGAAATTCTCAAGAAAGTCTTGCATCTGGAATCTGAAAAACAATAATCAGAACCATGAATACACAAGAAAGAACAAAAGCCATGGTAGGACAAAAATCCAAACTAGAAAGAGAGACTAAATCTTACCACCACAAAAACCATAATGACAACGTAATAGTGCCCCTGCTTTATTTCTGATTTTAGTAATTTCAGTCTTTTCTTTTTTCTTGGTCAGTCTACATAAAGGCTTACAAATTTCGTTGATCTTTTTAAAGAGTCAACGTTTAGTTTTGCTGATTTTCTCTATTTTTTTCATTTCCTATTTCATGTTTTTCTGTTGTAATCTTTGTTATTTTGTACTTTTATTTGCTTTTGGTTTAGTTTGCTCTTCTTTTTCTGTTTTCTTAAGGTAGAAGT
>NW_007727793.1:343449-346293 GCF_000696425.1 Galeopterus variegatus
CTTATCAGACTAACAGCAGACTTCTCAACAAAAACTCTACAGGACAGAAGAAAGTGGGATGATATATTCAAAATACTAAAAGAAAAAAAAAAAAACCAAAACACTGCTAGCCAAGAATACTGTACCCAGTAAAGCTATCCTTCAGAAAGGAGGGAGAAATAGTGTATTTTCCAGTCAAACAAACACTATGGGAGTTCACAGTCACACAGCCAGCTCTACAAGAAATTCTCAAGAAAGTCTTGTGTCTGGAATCTGAAAAACAATAATCAGTACCATGAATACACAAGAAAGAACAAAAGCCATGGTAGGACAAAAATACAAACTAGAAAGAGAGACTAAATCTTACCACCACAAAAACCATAATGACAACGTAATAGTGCCCCTGCTTTATTTCTGATTTTAGTAATTTCAGCCTTTTCTTTTTTCTTGGTCAGTCTACATAAAGGCTTACAAATTTTGTTGATCTTTTTAAAGAGTCAACTTTTAGTTTTGCTGATTTTCTCTATTTTTTTCATTTCCTATTTCATGTTTTTCTGTTGTAATCTTTGTTATTTCGTACTTTTATTTGCTTTTGGTTTAGTTTGCTCTTCTTTTTCTGTTTTCTTAAGGTAGAAGTTAACATTACTGATTTGAGATTTTTCTTATTTTTAATATAGGTGTTTACAGTATAAATTTTCCTCTAACCACTGCATGAGTCCTGCACTCTATAAATTTTGATATGTTGTTCTCTGATTTTTATCTCAAAGTATTCTCTAATTTCTCTGTGATATTTCTTTTTCCCATTGCTTATTTAGGAGAGTGTTGCTTAATTTCCACACATTTATGAATTTTCTAAATTTCCTTCTATTACTGTTGTGAGAGAACATATATTTTATGATCATAGTCTTTTTAAATATATTAAGACTTGTTTTATGGCCAAAATTTTCTTTAAAAAGATAATTAATTATTTTTTTTATAAAAAGAAGTCTCCTGGGATTAAATAGGAATATCTCTTACCAATTCTTTGTCTACATTTCTTCTCTATGTTTCTTTACCAGTCACTAACCTGAAACACACTCATCACTTTATGGAGGAGTGCTGGGGATACTGTGTATTTTATTTAATTGCTGGGTGTTTGCACTGCATTTTTGTAGCAACTACATTAGGTTTAAAAGCCTTCCCAGAGTGCCAGTGTGAGCAGCCCAACCTGCCGAGGTGAATCCAGTAGAACTGTGCAGCACTGGGGGCTCATTCTATGACCATAGATTCTGGAACAGGACCCAAGGTGGTTTAACATAACCACTACCACACCTATTGTCAAGCAGAGACAATTCAACACCACAGTAACAACCGGGCCACTCCACAGCCAACTTCAGTGTAAGAGAAGCAGCAAACCCTCCACCAAATGACCAAACATCAATGAAAAAATAATAGAACTAAAAATAAACAAGAAGAAATGACATCACTGAAAGAATACAGTAATGCTCCAAAGTCAGACTCCATGGAAGAGGGGATTCTTCAAATGTCTGGAAAAGAATTCCAAGCAATGACCTTAAGAAAACTTGAAGAAATAAAGTAAAGGAAGACTCAATTAGAGAATACAGTGAAACATGAAAAAATATCCAGAATATGAAGGAGGAAATCTACAAATAGTTTAATACCTTAAAAAAGAGTGTAGCAGGACTTCTAGAAATGAAAGATTCACTCAATGAAATAAAAAGCACAACTGAGAGCTTGAGCAGCAGGGTAGAGCAAGCAGAAGACAGAATTTCAGAGTTTGAAGCACAAGCAGCAAAAGAGAAAATAAACAAATGGGACTATATTAAACTAAAAACCTTCTGCACAGCAAATGAAACAATCAACAACCTACAGAATGGGAGAAAATTTTTGCTAACTATACATCCGACAAGGGATTAATATCCAGAGTATCCACAGAACTCAAGCAACTATACAGTAAAAAAAAACCAAATACCCAAATAAAAAGTGGGCAAAGGAATTGAATAGACAGTTTTCAAAGGAAGACATACAAATGGCCAATAGGTACATGAAAAAATGCTCATCACTAGTCATCAGGGAAATGCAAATTAAAACTACATTGAGATACCACCTCACCCCAGTTAGACTGGCTATAATCAAAAAGATGGTGAATAACAAATGCCGGGGAGAGGGTGGAGAGAAGGGAACACTCCTGCACTGCTGGTGGGACTGTAAAAGTTAGTACAACCACTATGGAAAATAGTATGGAGATTTCTCAAACAACCATAGATTGACCTTCCATTCAATCCATCAATCTCACTCTGGGTATATACCCAGAGGAATGGAAATCATCATTTCAAAGAGATTCCTGCACTCCTATGTTCAATAGCCAAGACATCGAACCGACCTAAATGTCTATCGATGGAAGATTGGATAAGGAAACTGTGATATATATACACCATGGAATACTATTCTGAAATGAAAAAGAATGAAATTTTCCCATTTGCAACAACATGGATGAACCTGGAGAAGCTTATGTTGAGTAAAATAAGCAAAGCACAGAGGGATAAATACCTCATGTACTCACTCATATGTGGGAACTAAGAGAGAAAGAAGGAAGGAAAGAAACACCTTTCCTTGTTTGCATTAGTTGTGCATTAGTCTTGCAGAGGGAGAGAACATTCCCTTGGCTACAAAGTGGTGTTGGGGCGAAAGGGGGAGGGGAAGGAGGTTGGGGATAATTTCGTGGGGGACACAGGCTACAAATGCAATTTGTGTTAATGAGTACACTGCCAGTATGAATCTGTACCTCACATCATGGGCACGAGGGGTGACAATCAACTTTGTATCTCATGAATATTCATAACAAACAAACAAACAAACAAATAA
>NW_007727793.1:348196-350243 GCF_000696425.1 Galeopterus variegatus
GTCAGGACAGTGTAGATGATTTCTGATGTAATATCTTTCTCATCTTGGATCACCAGATACAAGATCCAGGGGGCAGTCATTTTGCTCACTAGACTAAATTACTTGTTGGAAAAAATCACATTCTGTTTCTTGGGTATAAAAGCTTACACATAATTCTTTTATATTTTTGTTTTTCTTAGTAGTTATGCTCAAAATAAATAAAATTACCCATTTTTGGTTCACAATGTCAATTTATGGATTATTTTGAATATAACTGAAGAAAAATGACCTAGATGGTGAAGATCTGGGGATAATGAGAGGTATTTTCAAAAAGTTCATGGAAATATTTGCATTATCTTTTAATTCCATTTTTCTTGTGTAATTTAAGGAGATTTGAAGGCACTCAGAATGTTAGGCTAAAGGAGAAAAGACCAAGGTGGAGCACCATATCTCTCTTCAAATATTTAAAATGGCCTTTTTAGCATGTTGAATAGTATCACCCCAAAATTCATATATACCTGGAACCTCAGAATGTGATTTTATTTAGAAATAGTCTTTGAAGACATAATTACTTAAGACGAGGTCATATTGAATCAGAGTGGATCCTAAATCCAATGACTAGCTTCCTTATAATAAGTGGGGATGACACATGGAGGCAACGCATAGGGAAAAACTTCATATGAAGACAGAAGTAGAGATTGGAGTGGTATAGCTGTAAGCCAAGGAGGGTCAAGGATTTCTGGAAGTCAGAAGAAGTGAGGAGAAGCATGAAAGATTTTTCTCTACAGACTTCAGAGGAAGTATGGTCCTGACAATACCTTGATTTCAGACTTCAAGACTTCAAAATTGTGAGATAAATTTCTGTTGTTTTAAGTACCCAGTTTTTGGTAATTTGTTATGGCAGCTTTAGGAAATTAATATAGTTTTGAAATAGAATTGGCAAACTTTTNTACCACTGATCTTCATATATATCCTATGTCAATATCACACTGTCTTGGTTATTATAGCTTCACAGTTACCACTGCAACCAGATGCATCCTCCAGCTTTATTCTTCCTTTGCAAAATTGTCTTTGTTTTGTTTTCCAGTGTTACAATAAAAGCAATCCATAGTTAACTGAGTGCCAGACATTCTGCTAAGTACACCGCATGAAATTGTTCATTTCATCCTCACAACAATCCTATAAAATGAATAGATTTATTATTCCCATGCTCCAGATAAAGAAATCGAGACTTAGAGAAATTAATAAATTGGTCAGGGTCACATTTAATTTATAAGTAGCAGATCTAGGATTTGAATCCAAGTCTATACATGTCTAGAGGCCAAGTGCACATGTGCTCAGCTGCATTTATTTNTTGAATCCAAGTCTATACATGTCTAGAGGCCAAGTGCACATGTGCTCAGCTGCATTTATTTCAACCCCTACATACATTTTCACATTTTGTTCATCCACCATTAGACTGTTGACCCAGGGATGGTACCTTGTCTCATATACGGTGGAAACTAAATAAATAATGTGATTGATTAATTCTCCCATAGTATTTAGAACAGGGCCTTGTGCCCAGGTCCAAAACCTTTAGATTGAATTAATTGAGATATGGTACCTGCTCATGTGTTTTAGGATAGAATCAGGCATGTTCTCAATATTCTTATTCCTCTTTTATCCTTGACACTCCAAAGCTTTGACTGCAATGGGAGGCTCTGAAGCAGAGCTGAAAGGATAGTAATGAAACTCTAATGCTAATAAAGTCCTGGGCCAGGGGCATTTTTGCCCTAGCAGAGTGTGATCTATATTTTAGGTAGCCTCCAATGCCCTTTTCAGCAGTCTCTTTACAGCTCATTGGTGGGTAATAAGTCTTGACCAGTATTGGTCTTTGACATAGGTAGTAAAATACAATCTAAAAAGCACCCAATGGAGTATAAAAGTCAGCGTCAGGACAGTGTAGATGATTTCTGATGTAATATCTTTCTCATCTTGGATCACCAGATACAAGATCCAGGGGGCAGTCATTTTGCTCACTAGACTAAATTACTTGTTGGAAAAAATCACATTCTGTTTCTTGGGTATA
>NW_007727793.1:351317-359754 GCF_000696425.1 Galeopterus variegatus
TCATATTGAATCAGAGTGGATCCTAAATCCAATGACTAGCTTCCTTATAATAAGTGGGGATAACACATGGAGACAACGCATAGGGAAAAACTTCATATGAAGACAGAAGTAGAGATTGGAGTGGTATAGCTATAAGCCAAGGAGGGTCAAGGATTTCTGGAAGTCAGAAGAAGTGAGAAGAAGCATGAAAGATTTTTCTCTACAGACTTCAGAGGAAGTATGGTCCTGACAATACCTTGATTTCAGACTTCAAGACTTCAAAATTGTGGGATAAATTTCTGTTGTTTTAAGTACCCAGTTTTTGTTAATTTGTTATGGCAGCTTTAGGAAATTAATATAGTTTTGAAATAGAATTGGCAAACTTTTTCTAGGTTTCTAGAATTAAGGGAAAAGGGAGGAAGACTCTAAGTTAACTTTGTTAACCAGACTCATAGGACAATGGAATATGCTGCCTCATGAGGATGGGACCATCCACACTAAAAAATATAGTATAGACTGTTCAAGAAACATGGTAGAAGAATAATTCTTACACTCAGTTGAGTTTTGGAATAGATGGGCTCACAGAATACTTCTGGTGTTAGTATTCTATGACATAAATAAATATAATCTCCCCAGGTTTATCTTTAGAAACATGTAAACCACGTTTTTCAAAGAGACTTTACGACTCTTCCTTCGATCCTTTTATTCATCTGAAGTTCCCTGACATAAGTCATAATGCAATTTTTCTTTTTTGTAGGAAGTTATGATCGGCAACTTCTCTTGCAAAAAGTGAAGAAAGATATTGTGCATCCTTAAAAAGCAAACTTTTTGCCTAGAGATTAAGCTTTTTTGTTTTTACTTGTTTCTATCATAGAATACATAAAAATTGTCCTTGTTTTAAATGGGAAATAGGGGCTGTGATTAGATGTTATGATTGAACTTGTTTATTTTAGATTTGATCATTCACCTCAATGTTTTACCCTTCTCTGTATCTACAGCCTTTGCTATGTGTCTTTGGAGTTTCTCCCTAAGGAAGTAGTGTGAATTTGAGTTTAGCTATGTAACTTGTTTTAGTTAATAGGACTTTAGCAGATGTGAGGCTTGCAAAATGCTTGCATGGATGTGTGTGCCCTTATGTTTCTGTTTCCTTGTTGAGAAGGACAAGTATTGCCTGTTCCATTGGCTTGAAGAGGATGGAACAGACATGGACCTTTCAGCATGGAGCCAAGACTGGCTGAGCCCAACCTAGATCACCCAAGACTCAGATAAATCTGCAGCTATAAGGTTATGGTAAATGATGATAGTTTTATGCCACCGAGTTTTGTTATGCAGCTAACCTGGAAATAGCTAACTACCTCAAAATATTAAGAGAATAAACAATGTCATCAAGGTCCCATATTTTTTCCCCCAGAGTATGTAGTAAAGGGAATCAGACAACCTCTTCTCAGTACACCTTACTTGAACTTGAGTGAGATCTCGCTCTGTTAGTTCCCACGAGAGCTGGCTGTTTATAGTATCCTGGCATCTCCTCTCTCTCTCTCTTGCTTCCTCTCACCATGTGATCTGCTTGTGCCCGCTGGCTGCTTGCCACTTTCTACCATGAGTTGAAACAGCCTGAGGCCCATGCCAGATGCAGATTCTGTCCCAGAATCGTAAGCCAAATAAACCTCTGTCCTTTATAAATTACCCAGTCTCAGGTATTCTGTTATCGCAACACAAAATGGACTAATACAAAGCCTATTATGTATTGTCTCAAGGCCATTATTGGTCACTAAGTCAAGGGCTGGGGGATGGACAGAGTTCACAAGTCAATTGATAAATGATAGAAGTCTTCAGGCTAAAATAGAGTGTTTAGACAAGATTTTACCTGCACATAGCATTTAACAAACTAAGTTTTAGGTAGAACCAAAAGAAAAAAAAATCACACTTGCTTATGTTCAACTCTTGCGGCTATACCTGGATCTTTGAACTCAACTCAGAAAAAGAAAGTCAGAAAAGCTCTGAAGCCCTCAGGTGGGGTATTTTTCTTCTAATTCTTATTTCAGATATTGTCTTGCAGCTTAACAGACTGGAAGTATGGAAGTATCCTGCCCAGAGGACAGAACCAGGACAGTGGTAGACAGAAATGAGGGAGATTTGCCCAAACAGCAGAATGGGATCCGGGGACTCTCCCTATTTCTGTCCAACAGGAATGTGTATTTTCCATTATCGATTTTCCAAATGAGAATACTTGTTATTGTTATCTGGTTCCTTTTCTATCATTGCCTATTAGGTATGTTGGGAACAGATAACTTTTCTTTTAATTTTAATGATTAAGATACCCTTAGGATCTTTCTCCTGTGTAGTCAGAGAGGATTACACATTATCCAGAGATCTGGATTCTGAACAATGCTGAGAAGCTGGACAAGCCTTTGGGATTGTCTCCTTTGGGAGGGGATATATTTAGTCCAAGGGGTAGACTGTGCTAGACATTACTACTTTCTTACCCAACATTTAGACTCTAATTTCTTACCAAAAATTTCTTGATATGTTGCAGATGGTAATGTGTCCAGTTTAAAACTGAAAACTTATCTTTTCAGACTCACTTGCAGCTGGGGATAACTCTAGGTTCCAGTTCTAGCACCTAAGATGGATTGACTAAGTGGAGATCCCAGAAGAGCAATTGTTTTCCTGGGGAGAAAGATAGTCTGGCTGTCCCACACATTTCACCTTTTGTGCATATCCACAACTTTCTTCCTGGAACAAAATGCAGGTTTCTTAGCCAGCCTGTCACTATATGATGAAAGGCATACTAAAGATTGTGGAGAAGAAAGATAGAAGAACTTGAGTTCCTGGTAGAGTTGTGGAGCCACTGCATCTGTGTAACATGCTTACCTATCAACTGTTTATCATATTAGAAATAGAAATCTCATCCAAAAGATTAAGACTTTGAGACTAGACAGTCCCCAGTGTCACTCTCTCCCATGTATTAACCAATTTACAGCTATTAAAAATCAATTACAGCCAAGCTGGGGCTGCTAGAGCTCAGGGGAAGAGAAAGAGAGACCCCTGGAGTGCATGAAGAAAGGAGAAGCCACCATGAGAGAGAAAAAGGATTGCTCCCACCATTTTGAATACTGGTCACTTCAAGGCTGGAGCTGCTGAGCACACAGAGCAAAAACTGGCAAAAGCCACAGCTGTGCCCTTCAGATGAAGTTCCTTGGAGACAGCAGGGGAGAAGAGGGCCTTGGTGGCCCTTAGGCCAGCAATACCACTAACAGGTTCCCATGGACCCACACAGGAGTGAAAAGCCACAGACAACTGATAAAAGAAGCCACTCAGAGTCTGGTGAGTCATTACAAGGGACCAGCGCACAGCCCATCCCATGGGAAGTGTTTGGAGTATGGGCAGTGGGGTAGGCGAGCCCCCTGGATGAAAAGGCCAATCAGCACAGGCCCAGTCTGTGTAGACTGGTCAGGAATATAGAACTTCAGGGGGAGCAGTTTTCTGAAAAGACTGAGGTCCAGACCAGTGTTTCCATACAACCCAGGTGCACCAGATCTCATGAGATGCAGAACTACCTACAAAGTAAATAATTAAAACCTGAGCTACACAAAAAGACTTCCCCAGGGAATTAGTAGCAAAGCAGCAATTTAGCTCAACTATAGAGCTCAAGTGTTGGTCTCCACAGGAAGTTCCCTCATTTTAGAAGTAAGCAAAGGGCAACAAATTAGTTCCAGGGCAGAGTTTAAGTGGTGGGAATCTCAAATAATCCAACACATAACTGAAAGGAAAAGCAAAATACTCACAGATCAGAGACAAAGTTTGATATTAACTAGTAAAGGTCTTCCATCACCAAAGAACACCTATAAAACCTGGAAGGACAGGAAGCCTCCTGGGCTCCCAAGCCAGGGAACAGGGAGGGCTGGGGGCCTCAGCCACACCACACTGACATCCACAACCAGCCCAGTGATGACCACCAAACCACTGCTGGAAGTCCCCTTGTCTCCTGAGCCAGGGCAGTGGGTGGCCCAGGGCTTCAGCCACATCCCCTTGACATCTGCATCCAGCCCAGCTATGACTGAGCCACCCCTGGAAGCCCCCTGGTTTCCCCTGCAGGAATGAGGGGGGTGCCACAGGCCTCAATCATAACTCCCCCTTCCTCCTCCTCCCACCCTATTTCCTCCCCCCTTCCCTTTTCTCCCTCCCCCACAATAGCTCCACAATACCTTAGAATGTAAAAAAATAATAATATTAATAAATAAACTTATAAGAAAAAAATAAATAAGTAGAAATCCCTATTTCATAAAGTCACTGTTGGAAGATGTTTTTGTTTCTTTGATTTTTTTTTACATGAATTTTTTTTTTTTTTTTTTTTTTTTTTACATAGAATTAGCTATAATTCTGATAGAAGGACTTTTTGGATATTCAGATGACACAATGAAAATGTAATTTCTGCTTATTAATGTAATTTATAGAGAATAATAGGACAGTGAAAAACAAAACAAAAAAACAACACATACAACCTTTCAATATTCCTCTCGTGATGTTCTCAAATATCCATTGGTTGCAATTAACGAATTTGAATAAGATTTCCTTCCAAAAGAGGATTGAATTTGCCTCATTTTGGCAGTTTCATGTAACCACTCTCTTATTTGTTGGGTCCCAGCAAGTACGTATGTCTTTACATGCACAAAAAGGAAATGGCCTTAAAGCGGCAGTTCAAAGCCTCTCCAAATGGACTGGTCTTCCTTCACTACCTGGTGCACGGGGCATGTCTGCTTTGCATCCATAGGGCAGAGATTGCTCTTTCCAAAGGCAGATAAGCCAGATATCCATATAAATAAGATAACATTATTAGCACAGTATGAAAAAAACACTCTTACGTTCAGATTTTCTGAAGTCTGGAAGCTGTAAGATCCAGGATCCCTAGGCCTCCATTTCCAGATCTTTTTCTCATCTCTTTAGGCCTTTTCTATGGGCACGTGGATGATAGCAAATTGTAATAACCCAGCACTGTCTAAACACTTGCTGTATTAGCTTTATTAGAAAATCCCCAAAGGACTTTTCTGTGGGGTAATCTACAAAACCACTGCTTATGCAAATCTATCAAAATCAACTTCCCACATCCGTGATGAGTGATAGAATGAGAACTTTCAGAGGGGTGCTCCCGATCACAAAATGCAGGTATAGAGACTGAGGAATTTCTGTATGAGCCAATAAAACTGGCTGAAGTTGTTATTGTCAATTTTTTTTTTTCCTTCACAGGGTTTCCTAGAAAACAGGCACCAAGCTGGCTGTGTAGTTGGACCACTGCTCGCAGAAGTGACATCATAGCCCCATATACTCTCGCATTTTCTCACAATAGTGTTTGGCTTCAGACTTCCGTGTAAGTGAAAGCATGGCTATACTCATACCTTTTTATCACCTCAGTTTGCTACTTTAAGAAGATGTATTGGATAATCTTTCATGACACAATTTCTATTCAAATAAATTTGGTGTTGCCTATAAAAAGAAAATACTAGAGTTGAAATATGCTCTATAGTCAGGACTGGCAAGGAAACTTGGAGGTGTGGTAGTCAAATCCTGCATAGATTTATAGATGTTATGTGCCTAGATGATTTTTAAAACATATAGCTCCTTTGGACATTCAGAACACATGGAGATCAATTTATCTAGATGGGTCTGCAAAGCTGTCCTTTCCATTAAGCAATGGGAGATAAAGGAAATGTACTGTATTCATCAAATGGAATTTATAAAATTATGTAAATGAAGCTAAACTTCTCTATTTCAAAGGAAAAACCTGGGAAGTAAGAGGGGTGGGGGCCTTAGGCCCCTACTTACTTGGCTATGCTTTGACCATTGAAGCAGCTGCAAGGCTGTTCCAAGTGTTTCAAGGATCATCATTTATAAACCACCGATTTGATAATCAAAGCCTCTCATTTTACTGAGGAGGACCTGAGACGTACAGATGCCCAACATTTGCACTGTCCCTCTAACCATTTCCTGTGCTTATGTGTTTCAGGACCAAAACTAGACTTTTCCGGGAACCTGTAAGAACCATTCCTCTTTATTAGCAACTGCTTTGTTTGGACAGTGGAGACCCATGATAAAGAAGAGAATCAGATGTTAGAAGTGGTTCAGTCAGGGAGGGAGAAGGGATATTTTCTCATACTGGAGATTTAGGGTTTCTGAAGGTAAGTGGGATGATCGCAGGGTGCACTGCGGTGTGTGAGAGCAGCATGGGCCTCTAGGTGGCCTAGCCTGTAGGCAGCAGGACAGAACATTCAGGGAGGGAGAAGGGATATTTTCTCATACTGGAGATTTAGGGTTTCTGAAGGTAAGTGGGATGATCGCAGGGTGCACTGGGGTGTGTGAGAGCAGCATGGGCCTCTAGGTGGCCTAGCCTGTAGGCAGCAGGACAGAACATTGTGAGACCATCTCTGAGTCAGCCCAGAGTATCAGGGCCCAACAGAAAGTGAGACATGCCAGAGGAAGCATCCCAGCAGGCAGAAGGATCACAGATGAGGACAACATCCAAAGCTTAAGAACTAGAACCCTTGCATCTGGCCTTGGTGCCTGGGCATCTTTATAAGCCAAGAAGTGAGGATCTCCAACATGACAGAAAGTTTTTTCAGCCTTGACTAAGGAGATCTTAATGTTAGACTGATTTGAAGAATATTGTGGGGCAAATTCATAAACCTTTGTAGTGTGAGTAGCAAGAGAACTGTATTAGTTAATCGCTCTGTAATCATTCTGACGTGGACCTTAATCTAAGGTCTTGAAATCTTGCATTTCATGACTAGGTTCCTCGGGAGTGCTTCTTTGACCCTGCTTGTCTAACTTGTTTTTATCCTGTGGGTGTTTTCTGAGTGCTTTTGAAGATAATGCCACTATTACATTCTGTCTGTTTCAGGGGGCTGGTTTGGGCTGTCTTATACCCCAAGGGCAGAGACATTTTGCTTCTAAGAGGTCACATAGGAAAGACTGTGGGAAGGTAACTCTGCGTCTCTATGATGGATCACAGTAAAGACACAATGGATTTGTTTGTGGTATTTCTATTAAACAATGGGAGATAAAGGACATGTACTCCATCTTCTCCAAATATTCAGAACCTTGCAGTGTTTAATGACACAGACAAATTCTGGGGATGGAAGGAGTGACAACAGTGCAAAACTAGAGAAGCAGAGAACATTTCGTGGAAGTCATTTATTTTCTAAGCAATGGAGTCATTTGTCTCCATCCAGCAATGTATCTATTGATCTGTTGTTTTCCTCTGGGGAAAAAGAAGCAATAATTTGTGGCCAAAGGGGAAAGGGACCCCAAATGCACAGCAGATCTTACCTGGTCTGGCAGGTGTGCTGGCCTGTGGGGTTCTCCAGCAATTCTGGAAGATGAATTACTAGCAAAGTACCTCTGTACTTCATGCCATTTTTTGAAGCTGCAGATTGCCATTACCCAAAGAGAGGGAGACAAAGATCCCTCTCTTTAGAAAGAACTTGAAATATGCCCGCCTGTGTTGAGATGCTAATACCCTGTATAATTTTAACACACATTTTCCCTTATAGCATTTTCCTACTTTTTTTTTGGGGGGGGGGGTCAGTAAAAGCATTCTGAAATATGACGTATATATGAGAAATATAAAGATAAATAAAATTAACTCAGTTTTACTCCCATATACCTTTATCAGATCTTTTTAAAGAACATTTTACTAAAACTGCTCGTTTTTCCCTCTCTGCCCTCATTCTTTTCCTGCGTTCCTTTCCTGTAGGTGATTTTTGCCTGATTTGTTGGCTATCATATTCATGTATGCTATTATACTTTTATCTACTTATGAATATGCCACCAAGTAATATACATTTCAACCTTTTAAAAATCGTTGGCTATTGGGTTTTTGTTTAATATTGTGTTTTGGATGCTCTGTTATTGTTAATTATATATAATTGGTTATATTTGATTAGTATTGATATATAAGAATGTTATTGGGTTTTGCATCCAGCAATCTTGCTAATTGTTATTGTCAACAGTTTATCTGTAAGTTATGTTACATTTGATCATAAATTTGCAAATATTGATACTTTTGTTCTGCTTTTTAAAATTCTTGCTCCTTCCTTTCTCTTTTGACTCACGGCGTTGACTAGAACCACTGGTGTAAAGTTGATTCTATGTGGAAATAGAGGGCATGTTTGATTCTTCCTAACCTTAATGGGAATGTTTTGAGGTTTTACAATTATGTATAATATATGCTAAAGAATTTTGATATCTTTTATCAGGTTAAATAATTCTTTTCCATTCTTAGTTTGCCTAGAGTTTTATCATCAGCGGCTATTGCATTTTATCAAATGCTTTCTCCTGTGTCTATTGAGAAGATTATATGACTTTTTCCCTTTACTCTCTTAATATGGTGCTAATAGATTTTTTCTGAATTTAAAACAAAATTTTAAGTTTTCTGTGGTGAATTTAAAAATGTTCTCCTTTA
>NW_007727793.1:360441-363198 GCF_000696425.1 Galeopterus variegatus
AATGATGATATTTATAGAAGATTAGTCCACACATTTATTTCATTTTATTTTTACCCCATTTTGGATTAATCTTACATTTTTATAGTTTCTGGAGTAGTTTTTGTTTGTTTGTTTGTTTGTTTGTTTTTTAATGGTTTGATGAAAATTCACCTATAAAACTTCCTAGTCCTAATTCCCTTAATCTTTCTACTAAATATTTTAAGAAGCTCTTTCTCTCAGTTTAGATACATAGAGGTGAATAGAGTGTTTTTATCATTCTGTTTCTGTGTTATGTCTGACCATTTCAGGAAAGTGATACAGGTTTAATAATCCTAAAGTTATTTCATTTGTAAATGAGAAGGCTGAAAACAACGCTTTATGACTGCTCTGCAGAGTCTTAAAGGGTTCTGTGAATTCTCGCCAGAAGTTGCCTTTATTCAGGATTTCAGTTTTAGCCAACTTCCTTCCACCAGTAGATGCCTTAGTACAAGCTCTGCTTTGCCTACTTTATAGGTATTGCCTGATTTAGTTTAATTTAATCTTTACAGTTTTACAATTAGGTAGTATAAGGTATAAGTAATATTCAAAAAGTTCATGGAAAGATTCGTATTATCTTTTAATTCTATTTTTCCTTTGAACTTTTAAAATTACCCTTATGTGATAATTCAAAATTTGCAGATGAGGAAAGTAAGGCAGAGACTGGTTTAGCATCTCACTCAGGGTCACATAGCTAGTTAGTGGTGGAACTGAGTAGCCAGGAGCCAGGGCCTCTAATCGCAAGTCCAGTGCTGTATGCGTATTTTCCTTGTATGATTTACCTTGAACAAAAGGTCTTGCAGCTAAAATGTTGAAAAATATGGAGAGAACCTCTACAATTCCATAATTTAAAGTGTACTGGCTCATCAGAAAAAGAGGGCTACTATCAATTCTGCACCTCTAGAAAACTCTGCTCTGGCTTTGGTATGACGGTCATGCCTTGACTCATGAGGAGGTCCTGTTTCTTTCCTTTAGGGCAGTGCAGCATTTCTCTAGCCCATGAGTATCTGTCACAGTATTCACCTTCATCTCTTACTGACAAATTTTCTTGGGCTTACTGGTCTCTTTGGAAACAAGAGGCAGTAAAAACATAAGGAAAAAGTGAAAAAGTAAGTCAGAAAGAAAGTAAAGGCTTTTTGCCAGGAAGAACTGAATTTAAGCCTCATCTTTGCCAACAATTGTCAGCTCTGTGAGCGGGAAAGTTAAGCTAATGTTTGTGTGTCTCAGTTTCCTCATATAAAATAAGGGACTAATGATACCACCTACTTCATAAGGTAGTCATGAGCATTAAGAAATAAAATTGTATGTGAAAGTTCCAATACAGTACTTGGTACACCACTGATGCTTAATAAATATCATGTTCTCTCTCTTTTGCCTTTCACAGACAAGACTGCGTGCCAAAGGCTTTATTTCTTCAATCAGCCGGGTTGGGGGTTGTGATTGATTGAATGACTCCTGTTAGACTAGTCTCCTCTAATTTTGTGCTTCCTCCACCAGTCAGTCTTCTGAGTAAGCCAGTTATTTATTTCCTTTATTGTTACATTTCCTTAGATTTCTCTTCAATTTGGAATTAGTAAAGAAGTAAGATCCTCGTGTGCTGTACTCTCTTCTTCCTGGTTGTTCTCCTGACCTATTATCTTTATTCCTCAGCACTTGCTCTCAAATTTCTTGTTTCTTTTGAGTAATATTAATTCCCTTGAAAATAGCTTCCAAAGCATTGTTGCTGGGAGCTGAGCATAGATCTTAGTATTTGACTGGTGAGAAATGAAGATCCAAATGCCATGGGGTGAAAATCCTCTCTCCTGTGGAAATATTCTGTACTATTTCATCTTTAAAGGAGAGAATATGCTAAATAGAAAAAAAAATTTGCGTGGAAGATATACTATGAATTGATCAGGACACATACTTATTTAGACCCTTTACAAAGACAAAGCATGACTTGTTGCATTATGATTCCAAGTGACAGTTACAGAAATGTTTAATTGCCTAGATAGCTGAGGACACATGCTCTGATCACAAAATTATTTTAAAAACCCTCAAAATGTTCAGTGGTCAACCTTATATTTTCTAGGATTTTGAATTATCTTACTCTTGATTAAACTTATCTATGATATAATTTATTCTTTAATTCAATTCATATTTGTTGATTGTCTACTTCATGCCAGGCACCATGTTAGGTTCTGAGGATACACAAATCAGCAAGAAGACATGGGCACTCGCCTCCTGAGGGATTTAGCTGTTCTGCAAGTATCAAGGCCATAGAAAAACAGTTTTAACCTCCAGGAACACAGAAAATACCATATTCTAGAGTTATTCTTGAGAGAAGTAATACAGGACAAACTGCATCAAACCAAAAGATAAGTAGGGGAATTTCAGCAAAAAGAATGGTGGTGACCATTAAATACATTTAATTATAGATATAAGATTAATTCATAAGTAGACACATGAGGAGAAGAAGAGGAAGTAAATGTCATATATTCAGAAAAAAATAATTCAATTAAAAATGAGAAGAGAAGTGTGGACCTGAACGGACCTGAACCCCTTCCCCCACCCTTAAATATTAACTGACTAGCTTTTCTGCTTCTGTAATTAGCTTGTGGAAGGTTTTACAGGCCCCTGCAGGTGGGACTTTCTGGTAAGGGCAGATAAAGGACTTTCCAAACCGCTCAAAGTTCACCCAATTCTGGGAAGGGCCTAACCACACAAGGGGTGGGCTGTTGGGCAATTCCCCAGTTCCTCATC